>NC_030443.2:5576754-5586754 GCF_001660625.3 Ictalurus punctatus
TGAAAAACACAGCTTGTTGTTCAATATTGTTTTTAGGCTTTTAGAAGTTATAGTTATTAGTCTCCGTTTCTTTCTAGCGTCCTTTTAATTGGAATGTATTTTTATTTCAGTTGATTTGAATTCATTTTTGGATCGTTATCCAATTTGCTCTAAAGCTTCGTTGGGGAAAAATAAGAAACAATAAACAACAATTATTCAAGAGTGCGTAATAAGCGATTACAAAGGCGTAGGTTTCACAGACGCGCTCTGTTATTAAATAACTGCACGTTTAAGTTTTATTGCGATACTTTAGCTAACTACATGTGACTTTTCAGTTAAAAAAACAAACAAACAAACAAAACAACAACTTGTAAACGTTTTAGGTGATTTATTATGGACTAAAAAACACAGTGAGTGACTCGGAATTGTGCATGAATCCTAAATACATAACACTACATTTCTATCTATTTATTTATTTATTTATTTATTTTTTACTGATTTTTATTCAGTAATAACACAAAGGACAAAAAAAAAATCATATAATAAGTGGATGTATCATTAGAGAAAAATAGATTACAGTCGATCTAAAATGAGTAATAGTCGAATCAATACATTTCCCAACCCTTTTGTCTATATCTATGATGATTTGGCGATGATATTTACTGAAGGTTAGAATCCACTGTAAACGAGTCTCGATCTTTGCTTTATCAAAGTGATTTCCCCATCATACGGATAAAGTTTAGAGCATTAACCAACTCTTTATTACCACATTCGATGTTCTAGGAAAGAACCATCGTGACAGAAATTCACAAATGTATAAATTCTAAGAGATACCAGAAACGCATGACGTAACTGTAATTGTAAAAAAAAAAAAAAAAAAGTAAGGAAGGTTGTGTATTATTAATTCATTTCTGTATCCGATACGGCCGTCACGTCACGTCACGTGACAAAAGAACGTATGACTCGGACCCGAAGACTCGAGAGGTGAACTAATCATTTCGGTTTCCTGTACAGAACCTATGGGGGATGTTGCTGCGCATGGGGATGTGCGCCATGTTCCCTGGGATAGGCCCCAGGCTCCCCGTGATCCTGTGTAGGATAAGCGGAACAGAAAATGGATGGATGGATGGATAACACTGGGAATCATGTGACGTCAGCGTAACAAGCAACTGCTAACTTCTCACAGGAACAACACGAATACAGCACCGGCAACAAATGAGCACCAGACGTACTAAACACATCACAAACATTTCGATGTAAACATCTGTAGAAATCGAATCTATAGAATTACATACCAACGGTGCAGGTGCTAAAATAGATATGTATTAATACAGCTTTTTTTTTTTTTTTTTTTTTTTGCTAGCACTGAAAGCTGTAGTATCTAAATCCCCCACCCCCACTCCCACCCCCACTCCCACTCCCAGACAGGTTGCTCCATTATCACGTGAATCCACCTCACACTTTAGCTTGATACAATGTTGTTGTTACACCACTCGCAGACATCGAGTCTGAGACAGATGGCGCCATGAGGAGACAAAGTGACCTGGTGGGGACCTTTTCTGTAACCTTCTCTCTCTGGGCCCTTGTGCACGCTGCAAAAAAAAAAATTAAAAAAAATAAAAATAAAAAATGGGCATGGTGCACGTGCGTTCCATGAGGATGCGCATTCTGTGTAAAAGAGATGCACTGACGTGTATTATTATTATTATTATTATTATTATTATTATTATTTGTATTTTATTTGTGCGTCAAGCATTTTGTGCTTTTATGCCGTTATAAGTGTGCAAAGAATAATTCGGGATAGCATCAGAGCACCAGGTTTTATGCTTTTACGCATACTGCGCATATTATGCATCATCTCGCTCATGTGCAAGAAAGAACACGTGACAAACAGGACACTTATGGACAGTCAGTTTAAGGCTAGTTCATATATATATATATATATATATATATATCATGCAACAGTCCTAAACTGCATATATTTTGTATGTTCAGGAATAATATTTGATAAAATGTGTCATATGACCTGAATGTTACATTTATTATTATTATTATTTTACATCAGAAGCTTCATTATTATTATTATTATCGTGAGGGTTTTTTTTCCAGACATAACCTACTGTTTTAGCCATGTTTTTCACTCATGGACAATCCATTACTTTATCTGATATTTAGACTGAGTCGAAATTCATGTAGCCTAGCTCTCATGCAGTTTTAATGACAAAAAAGAGAGAGAAAACCGAGGGAATCTGGATACGCGTGTGAATATTTCATGCATGAAAGGGTTAAAAGGCGATGGAAACTGTTGCATGAATTCTAATTAATGCACATGTATGGTGAAAGTGTGCGCGCGAGACAGGTGCAGCTTAAAATTCCTCAACTTGTTACACTGTCGCGAGGTCGCGTGGATAAATACAGCGCGCGCAGGGGCTCGTGCGTTTTCACAGCTTTACTACCTCGGACATGCAGCGGGACTTTGGAGACCGTCACACCCGTCCCAGAGACTTCTTCATGTGGCATGACTATTTGGGTCTCAGAACCATGGTGGCCCGGATGATGCGCACGGGTGAGATCGGACAGCTCGAGTCTTCCTCACAAGGCGCGTGGACGGGGCTCGAGGAGCGCTCCTGGTGCCCTGATGCGACCCCGGGAACTTCAGGTAGCAGTGCGCGCTCGCCGGGGAGCCAGGGCCTCGGGCAGACCGTGGAGAAAACCGTGTGCGGCTTCTGCAAGCAGAATGGAGAGAGCGCGGAGATCTACACGAGCCACCGGCTGAAAGCGCGCAACGGCCGCGTGCTGTGTCCCGTCCTGAGGAGCTACGTGTGTCCGATCTGCGGAGCCACCGGGGACGCGGCGCACACCCGCCACTACTGCCCCGCGCGCGAGCTCGCGCACATCCCCTCTGACGTCATCGCCCCTGCAGTGGACTCGCGGTACCTGAAGCTCGTTAACGAGGTTCCTGTTAAGACCGGATCTCAGGCCATGTCAATGTAAATTAGTTTATTTTAACACTGGACATGGCAAATAGTTCATGTTTAAATGTCTAAATGTTTTCCTGATGGTTTTGTATGGATGAAAAATTATAGGCCTAGTAAAAAAAAATAAAAATAAAAATACACATATAGCTAAATATATTATATATATTATATCTTGCCTATTGTTCTTTCAAATCTTGTATAAAGTTGATGTGTTTTAAACCTGTTTGTTTTGTAATTAGACTACGAAGACACCTTTATTATCTTTATATTTGTTTTCGGTTTTCTTTTTTAAAAAAATTCATCTTTAAAAAAAACCCAAATAACTGTACAAAATGGTTTGCAGTGAAAATGTTCTTTTTAACATGGTTCTTTTTGTACCGAAAAATAAATAAATATATGTTTTTTCAATAAATGCATGCTCTCTTACATGAAGGAGACCAGGCAGTGATGTTTGTTCAGGAAAACAAACAAACAAACAAACAAACACATCCTACTGATTTCTCTTATTTAATTATTAAGACATATAGGTCTACGCGTTTAAATCATTGCCTTCTTATAATTCATGTTCAAGTAATTACTTTCTCATGGGGAAAAGACAGTAAAAGCTTCAACCATTTTCTGTCCATAATAGTTTGAAGACGTCCACAAGATGGCGGCGTTACCCACTGACTGTAACTGTCACACAATTAACTTCAGTTAAACGACTTGCCTCAACTGAGTATATTATTAAACACCATATTGTATTATTAAGCACTGAGTATTGCTGACTTCAATATATATATATATATATATATATATATATATATATATATATATATATATATATATATATATATATATAAAAATATATAAACACATTTCCCTAAGTAGCGTCCAACGGCTGTTTAAAAACAACAACAACAAACTGTATTAAAACGACTGGACTACAAAACCCACAATTCTTCTTCTTCTCCTCCTCCTCTCTTGCTATTTCCGCTTCCTCCTGATGACTGTTTGTTTCGTGACGCGGGAAAACACTCGTGTTTTTTTTTTTTTTTTTTTTTTTTTAAATATACAAATACTTGTATTTTATGTTCAAATGTCTTTGGAGCAAATAGCAGATATTTCCATGTAGTTTATTTGCAACAGTATTTCAGGTAAATACAGCTAACATCGCTGTTTGCTAACTGGCTAACTCGTATCGTACATGTAGCAGCGTTCTGCTCATTAGGTTCAATCCCAAACGGCTCCCTAATCTCTCTCTAGGTACATTCGGTACAGCGCGTTACAGTAGTGGCTTGTGCACTACATGTAGTGCACTAGATATCCGATAGGGACACATTTTCAGTTCTAGCTCAGAATAATTTTTTTTTTTAAACTTACATTCAGGGTGAAAGTGAGATGAGAGAGGAACTGCATGTTGTTTGTTTCAACGCAGGAATATTTCCCGACCCTATTTATAGCTAATAATTCAGTCATGAATGTAATTTGATATTCAATTTACCTCATAATCTCACAAGTCCTGTGCGTCTCTCAGCAGAATATGGCGTCATGTCTGCCTGCTGTCGCTGAACAGCTACTGCAAGACCTTCAGAAGACGTATTCAGAGAAATCCCAAAGTAAGTAGTGACATGAGAGAAGTTTGCAGAGTTTTGCTTTGCTCAGTGTAATGCAAGTGTGTATACAATATTCTCCGAAGCACCAATAACATGATGGATGGATCCTGATTCCCCAGGTTTGTATAGCTGTATACATGTACCACATCATCTACCAAATAAATAAGAAATAAAACATAACCGGTGCATGCTTTTGTAGGAAAATAATCAATGACGAGGTGGTGTGAAGCAAAGCAGAGTTCCTATTACCACCCCATCGATTACATCCCAAAGGGTATAAAACCCTCTCGTACTGCAGCAGTTTACCGACTATGATGATAAAAAAAATGATTAAAGAGCAACACTTAATACATTTTAGCAGTTTGTAGGTAGATTTAATGTCGAGGAGACGTCTGCGAAACACTTGCATTATACCAGCGTTCCCCCATCAGCCTCGCTTCAAACCCCACAACCATGCTATATCAACACTGGAGAGTGCGGAAAGCGGTCATTTTAGCCGACTTTGGAGCTCCGTTTCTGCCGAACGAGCTCTCGTTACGTTTCATTCAACGGTTTTCAAAGTCTCAAGGTCAGACGCGTTGTTTATTCAATCAACGTTGTTGCGAGAAATGTATTTGTTTATTTTTACAGTATGGTGAACCTGTAGTACATTCTCTTCGCAATGTTAAACCTCTGTTTGTGATTGATTTAGTTTTATGCAGACCGAAATGCACGGTGTTTTCTATTATTTATGATCCAGAATTATTATTATTTCTTTTCAGTCTTTTCAGTTGTAATATTTATCATTAAAATTTTTTTCGGAGAATTGAATCGAATCTTGGACGCAGGATTGCGGATCAAGTTATACCCCTAATGATTAAAATGCACCTATTATGGTTTTTCAAATATTACCTTTCATGTACTGTGTTATATCACAGTTTGCGAATGTAATAAGTCTTCAAAGTTTCAAAAAGCAAAATGCAGGACAAACAAACTTATTGACTCCCAAAAGAAGGAACCGATTCCGAACAGCTGAAACGAGTCGTTAGTGATTCCAGACTCACTTCCTGTACTAAACTACGTAGGTTTGTAACAAAAAACCCCGCCTCTTGTCTTCATCGGCTGCTCACGGACAGATGGGGCTGAAACTCGTTATGGTAGTGGGCGGTTCCTTTTTCGACACGCTGATAGCGGTAGACCAATTGCAACAGACTGGGACATCTGACCAATCAGAGCAGAGTATTCACTCTGAAAGGAGGAGTTGAGAACGAATCCTTTAGAATGGATCATTTAATGAGTCCTTTTTGACACCGTGGGGGGAGGGGGGAGGTAATGCTGCAATTTAAAGTATGAGCACATTAAAGTGTTTTTTGACCTCGGATGCGTGTAAATCTATTGTATGAGACCTTTAATACAAAATTAGGCACGTTTCAAAATCATAATAGGTGCTCTTTAAAGGATTGGTGCTACTGTCACAGCTGCTCTTACGGAAAATGAATTAACACCTAGTGATTCGAGAATGCACCCCCAGGGCGGTTCATGTTGATTTAAGTACTTTCAAATATTACTAAGCAAAAATCACCGTGATTTAGTGATTGTTTATGGCTATTGTATATTGCGATTTCTAAAAGCGACACAAGGTGGAGACACAGCGAGCAAACGCCTTCATCCTGAAGCTGATGTGATTAAATTGCCCGGTTGATCTGTGTTTATGGACACACACATCCGTTAATGCAAACACCAAAGAGGAAAACCGTGCTATACAGCACATGTAAGCTTTTTTTTGTGTGTCATTTTGCTGAATGACGGTGAAGCTTAAATACAAACTAAACTGTTATTTATGCTTGCTTACAATGGTTACATTGTAATACCTTTACAGTATTAATAACAATAATAAATGTCATTTGCCTTTACAGCCAAAATACTGCATTTTACTCAACACTCTTGACTAATCAGATTCGAGACTGCGACAGCACCGTGGTCTGAAAGAAACGATCGCGAGTGTCGAACTCCCAGCCAATCAGAAGCGAGGATTTTCTGCACCCTTGGTTGAAGTGCTTTTGGTGGCTCCAAAAATAGAGCGAATGACGCCGAACTGAAACAGAAAATGCCTGTCCCTAATAATGATGGTCTTTGTGAAATTTCCTCCTATTTCCCCAGCGCATATGCCATAACGAGTTTACGGCGCTGAGATTTGCTCCTACACTGTTGATTTGTCAGATTTTTGCTTTATTAGGCATGTACTTGTGAAACAGAATTCAACCCAAGCAGAAAGCCATTACTGGAGCCGACACCTGTACACGTGTTGCAACACTACACCGCCATTTCCCCTCCTCTAGACCTAAGGCTCTATGCACCAACATGCAGTAATTTTTCTCTCTCTCACACACACACACACACACACACAAGTTCCTTCAAGAGCACCAATCCAGCAACAAGGAAAGAAACAGTTCATTACCTTTTTTTCCCCTTGAAAGTGTGAGAAAGCAATCTTTTCCCACAGCTGGGTGTCAAATATAGTCTCTGGCTGAACTTGTCATGTTACTTCCTACAATGTATACAAGTTTTATAGCCTCGCCTGAAAGAACTATGGATCGAACAATTAAATAAATCCGTCTTGCCTCACGTATACAAAAGAGATGCATACGGAACCACTCAGACGATTTGTGATTCGGAAGAAACCGGTGTATGAAGACATGCAACAATGACGACCTCCCCCAAACAAACAAGCCTTGAAATCTTGGGCACGAGTCAAAACCATCACCAACTGACCTGAAACGGGAGCTAAATATTTGTTGGAAGAACTGAGAGAGAGACGTAATAAAACACACACACTTGGAGAGATGTGTAAAGATCAACACAACTGAAAACAAAAGGTCCTATTGGTTATAGCCTCATACGGGCTGCAAAGGCTAATCACAGCAGTCAAATAGACCCTGATGCAATTTTAGAGCTGAAAATCAAATAATCACGTAGCTGCAGGGAACACGGGTTAAAACGGAGCACGCGTACAGGGCGAACATGCGTCAGGACACTCGTAGGGAGATGTACAGCGCACACGTTAACGTCGCAGAATGCCCGAGGGCTTCCGGGCTGAGTTTGTTTTCTTTTTTATATGATGTACATGTTTGCTCACGGTCGCCTGCTCAAAACACAAAACATACGATGACCTGGTTGCACAAGCCCTGGTGTACTCAGAATTCACACTCAAACTGGTGTTCAAAAGTAATTGTCGTGCACCTGTCATCAATAATGTGATTCTGATGAACAATAAACAAAGATTAGCTGTTTCTGTAGCAGCTTTTTGCCACGGAGCGGTCTGCCAAAGCCACGGTCCCACAGAGAGCTTATAAAGCATGTACAGGATCTCACTGTCGAAAGGGATAGATCAGGAGAGGGGTACAATAGAAATTCCAAAGCAGTTGAAGGAGTGTACAAATCAACAAGCGTAGAAAACGGGGCACTGCAGAGTCACCAAGAACAGGACGTCCCTCTAAAATTAACAAAAGGACAAGAAGAAAACTCGTCGAGGAGGCCGTCAGTAGACCTACAGCAACATTAAAGGAGCTGCAGGAATATCTGGCAGGGACTGGTCACACCCTGTGTGTGAGAATAATCTCTTGGATTGTAGACATCTAGACAGATGTCTTTCTGAATGATAATTATGGTCGCGTAACCCTTTGTTTTATTCTCGGACGGTTCTTGATGTCTCACTGCCGCTCCCATGCTATACCTGATTGAATGTTACTTTAGGTGGTATTATACGCACATCGCTGAGACTGAAGTGTATTTTCTCTTTGATAATTCAGCCTTTTTCCGGGATGAGTTTTTTTCCCAACAACTACCTTGGCGTGAAATCTGCTTAGAGGCGGTCTGTAATTTCTTACAGTCCGCCCTTTGATGCTCTTGGCCCAAAAGAGGCATCAGATCCATTTCCTTTATACAGATTATACCTCCCATATTGGGCAGGTGTCCAGTGATGGTGAAGCCCTGCGTTCGGTTGTCCTCCTCTGGCCACTGGAGAAACCTGTCACTGACTACGTTTACACGGACAGCAGTAATCTAATTATTGACCTTATTCTGAATACGACAATATTCTGATTAAGGTGTTTACATGAGTCGCTTTTAGAATATTCCTTTCATGTTCCTGTTTTACGTTATAGAACATAGATCAATTAACGGCACGTCATTACGTCCCCACGCCACGCCGTCCGACGTTCCCTCCAGAATTTCACGTATCGACATACAGTTCGTCTTTGTCATGGTACTATATACAGTTTTGGGTGTTTTATATTTTTAATCTTCCGAAAGCTTCAAGTGCGGTTAATTATTTGTCATGCTACTCCAAGTACCCTCTCCACAAACCCCAATAGCTTCTGCCTGAAGGTGGTTGATTTACTTGTGGGTCTTCTGTTAGGTGGTCCGTGGATGAGCTGGTCGCTACAACATTATGATACCTCAGGAATGCAGTTGGCAAGAGGTCTTTATATTTTCCTGTCACACATTCACCCCGGAACCGTTCATCCAAATCTGGAGACTGCACCATCAGATTCACTAAGACTGGATCCAATGTTGATTAGCCCTCCAGGATAGGGTCTGGTCACCACAACTGATGGAGGAACTGGATGTTCTGGACACTCTTGCTTCTTCACTGCTGTCAGGAGGGCTGCTATCATGATCATCACCACATCTTTACTTCCTTAGGTTAGGAGATATTGAAAAACACATGCAAACTGAAAGAACACCCCAGTCGTCCCCCCCCCCCCCCCCCCCCCCAGTGTAGTCCCACACGACACAGCACACAACACCGACCCACACAAAAATCTAAAATCAGTAAAACATTGCAAACGCATACACTTTTATATACGTGCCTATGTAGGACTGTCATCTAAATTTTTGTATGGCTTTATCTGATCAACATGGAACAGTTCCTTCACAGGCTGTCTGTTTTCAGTCTTGTGACAGATCTGGCGGTTTGTGCAGGCATGTAGGTCTCAAACACTCCTCCTTTACAACCCTTGATGGGTTTATTTGGGCACATGTTAAGCAGTTTGCACAGTAATCTCTCACGTCCTTATCTACGCCTGGCCACAAGAACATGTTTTCTATCCCGTCCTTCACTTTTGTTACATCAAAGTGTCCCCCCGATATGGATATGAGACAAAATATCATGACGCAATCTAGGTGGAACCCACTCTGGAGTGTCACCACATCTGTACAATAACATGTTACTTACGATTAGCCGTGCATCATGCTTGGCAAACGGACCGTCTACAATAGATTGTCCGTTGCTCTTCGGTCTGATTGCTTGTGTTACCGAAGGATCACTCTGTTGAGTGTTTTTCAGGTCTACCGGCTCTCTAATGTTGATGGCTGCAATTGACATCTCTGTGACACCTGAAAATGTTATTCCTTCCACAGCAGCCTTCTTTGCCAGCTCACCAACTATCAAATTGCCATCAGCATGTT
>NC_030443.2:5591754-5761754 GCF_001660625.3 Ictalurus punctatus
CTTTAAAGAACTAGCAACAGATGTTTCACTGCGAGTTTTTATCCTGTAAGTATTGAGACACGGCATTACAGTTCTCTGTGTAATAAATGCTATAGTGGTGGGTATACAGGAAGTAAACGCTCTGCTAACTTAACACCAATGTCGGAAATAGTCGTGTTGATTTTATCAAGTAAATAATTACGGAACAAAATGATCTTCCCGCGAGTTCTCTGGTTAATATACAGGTGTATGTAAAATGTTGGGACACCTCTGGCTAGGGATGGGGATCGTTAAGGTTTTACTGCTTAGCGATCCGGTACTTTAACGGTATTCTTACCGGTACTTTGTGTTGTGTTGTTTTGTTTTTTTTTTTGTGAAAAAAGAAACATTGAGAACATGATTAAGATTTGCTTTATTTTTTTTGAAATGTAAAATGAAAAAATAATTCTATATAGTGAAAGAAACAGCCATGTTTGAACATATAACTATTATACAAACAAAACAAATGAATGTAAAACACATGAAATGAGCAATATTTTCCTGTAAAAGAACATACAGTGGTATAGAGCAGCACGGGTGGGGCACGCAGGTAGGCTGCAAAAGGACTAACGGTTTTTAAGCATCTTAAGCATTTAAGCAAGATGTTTGCCTTTTCTGGCAGAAGACGGGACCTCTCCTGGCTTAATGTGTTCCCTTGAGTTGAAAACACCCTCTCACTAGGGGTGGAGGAGGCTTGAGCACAGAGGTAGCTTGTTGCAATGTTTGTCAGGAGGGGCAGAATAGCTCTCTTCTCCCACCACCACAGCACAGGAGCTTCAGCCATAGGAATGGGAGGCAGGCTTTTGTAGAGCCCAACCTCAACACGTTCACTGAGGGTGAGGGCTGAGGTATCCCGTTGGATCGTCAACCTCAATTTCCTGTCCTCCTCCGAGAACAGCTCCTCCAAGGCACTCCTTTTTTTTGTACAATGGAGGAATTGTCTCCTCCATTTCCTCACCTCCTTCAGACTCCTCCTCCTTTTGCTGGTGCTCTGTGTCTGTCTGTTCCTCTGACAGCCCTGTTGTTGGTCCTGTCACACTGTCAACAGCTTTCTTCCTCAATCTGTCCCACGTTGCATCACTGACTGACCTCCCTTTAAATCTGGGGTCCATTGCTGTGGCCTCATGCAGGACGGCTTGATATCACCAGGAGAGGTCCTCCCACGCCTTCTCTATGATAGATGCCACAAACATTGTATCCTCCTCATCCTCCTCATCCTTCACAGTAAACTTTGGGCTTGTCTTTGACTTGGACCAGGGGTGTGACTTGGATCAGCCGTGGCTAATGTTTATGTTTGATCATGAACTCGTGTTCACATGATTTAGTTAACTAAACTAAGTGTGGGCTTAAAAGTTATACAGGTTTGGAACAATAAGGTGTGTGCGTTTCATCATTACAAATTCGTTTCTCATTCATAGCTTATTATCATACGTCTACTTGTAAATGCACCAGTGTGAAGGCATTTTGTAGTGTTTAAGATTTATATACTGCAGAAAAAAAATACTCAAGATTTATATGCAGGCTATTTGTAAAGTAACTGAAAGTGATGTGCATTTAGTAGCCTAAATGTTTACGTACTGATTTATTTCTTTATTTGGGATTTTAAAAACAAGTAGAAAATATGTTGAATGCGTAACATCGTTTCACCCCCCAATGAAATCCGCATATTTTCAACGTAAGGTAAGCAAACCAATTAGCGATTTTACATTGATTTGAAATGGCGAGTTGATTCAACATGACTTTAATGAGCAAAAAAAGGCGCAGGATCAGTGTCTGAGAGGAACGTTGTTTCGATGCAGCGAGAGTCCTCGATTATGCGGTGATCGATTATATGTCATTGTTATTTGGGAAGACTGCTAGCATGCATACCTGACATAGATGGGGCAAATACACACGGGCTAGCTAGGCAGTCGAAAACGGTGCGTTGCTCTGTCTGTGCATGATGCGCTTTTGAAAGTTGCTCTGACAGATTGCTCGTGTTTCCACCCTTACAAGCAAAAATCTTGTTGCACCTGTGGCAACGGGCGTTGTCCGCATCAACTCTAGTGAAGTGTAACCACACTCTTGAGCGTTTGGTTCTCGCTGCCATCATCACTCTGTGTAATAATCTTTCGTGTCGTGCGCGCCCTCGCTGTTGCCGGTGACAGACGGCCTTATTGTGAATAATGAAAATGCAGATGAATGCCTTAATATTATCGCAGCTTGGTGAGAACGCTTGGTGAGATAAAATGTGCAAGATAACGTTTATGTATCAATAATATATTTTCTTCATTTCTGCAGAACCGATGGCGTCAGAGCTTATCTATACTACGGTCTTTCGTAATTTAGCACCACTGCCAGTCTAATACCGGGTTTCGGTACCCATCCCTACCCCTGGCTGAATTACATGTTTTATCTGCAAATGTTGATGCACAGTTACTTTATATTTAATTAACATAAGCAATAGAAAAAGAAAATCTTCAAAAAAAAAAAAAAACACCTTTGGACACCCTTCCAGTTGTAAAGGCTCAGAACTTAATGAACTGATCGACTCATTAGGACTTCTTAGGCAGGTCAAGAATTGTATTTAGGATTAACAATTATGTAATAAATTCTTTTATTTACAAACCTTGTGCTAAAACTCATCACCCACAGACTCCTTTAAGCAGCTGAATGAGGATCTGACAATGAAGCTAAATGATGCCTATAAAGTAGAGGAAGTCTATATCAAGATAACAAAGTGCTTGCAGCTCACACTTTCCACTGTTCCAAATGCCATGAAGAAAAGGCAGATAAGGAGAACTCTGAAAGTCAGGACAAGATCCAGAAGACCAAGACCAAGAAACCTTTCAGATACAGCTTCAAGTATGCTGGACAGAAAGGCAAAGCAAATCCCCCATAGATATGACACTAATGACCTGCTGGAAGGTTTGTCTGACACAGGAGTTGTGGTGCACTTTTTTACTGCATGGAGGAGTCATCAGAAGAAAAGCTTTCCTGTGATCTAGAAGTGCCGTGGTCTGATCAAGTTAAAATTGTATTCTTTGGCCACAGTCACCAAAGGTATGTTTGGAGAAAAAGGAGCTTCTGATGAAAAGAACACCTTATCAACTGTTAAGCATGGGGTTGGATCCAGTATGCTTTGGGGTTGTGCCGCAGCCAGTGGCCCAGGCAAAAATTGAAGAATGGTTTCCAGTGAACAATGGCAAATTCTGGAAGCAAATGTGACCCGTCATCTACTTCAAGAAATGCTAGCTGAAACTTTTGGAATAGCCCTCGCAGTCCCCTGACTTGAACATCACTGAATACATATAGCTAGATCTTAAACATGCTACAGTATGTATTCAAGACTGCCCAATAATATCCCGGAGGTAGAAGCGTTCAGCAGGAAAGAGTGGGTGAAAATTCATTCGACTGGAATAGAAAGACTCCTAGCTGGCTACGTAAAGTGTTTGCTAGCTGTGATATCTGCCAAAGGGCGTTGTTACTAAGTACTGATGTTTTGCACATGTCGCAGTTACTGTTTCGTTTCACCCCAGATTTTTAAACGTGCTCAAATTTAAAGTAACTGTGCATTAACTTTTGCAGTAATATTTTATTTTCTTTTAAAAAAATGTTTCTTCTTTTCACTTCAGAAATCTTTAAGCATTTATTTCTATAACCCAGTCTCACAGGCTTTTAATACTAAGCATTTGTTCTATGAAACAATCAGAAGTTTCTTTTAAACATGCAAGCAGCAGCCTTTTGTAGTTGGCTGTTAGAGGTACCTGTGAAGAAGAACAAGAAGAATAACCTTATGTTACATAAGGTTATTATGAAATATACAAAAAAAATGGAGCAGAGTTAAGGGCCTTGCTCAAGGGCCCAGTAGTGGCAGCTTGGCAGTGCTGGGACTTGAACCCTTGACCTTCTGATCAGTAACCCAGAGCCTTAACCGCCAAACCACCGTAAATAATTATGGCACTATTGAAATGAACAGATCAGACACAAGCATAGAATGCAGTTAGACTGATCTCAGACGGGTGGTTGCAGGAGAACTCGTAGCGCTCTAGGGCTGCGGTAGCTCAGTGGTTAAGACGCTGGTCTACTGATTGGAAGGTTGCGAGTTCAAATCCCAGTGCTGCCATGCTGCCACTATTGGGCCATTGAACAAGGTCATGAACCCTCAACTGCTCAGTTGTATAAATAAGATAAATGGTGCTCTGGATAAGGGCGTCTGACAAAATGCTGCAAATGTAAACATAGGAGTCTCAATCTTCTTATTCCTGTGAGTGTACTTTGAGGTTCCTATGTTAACATTGACTGATATAACCAAATGAGGACCAGACATGCACGTTTGTACAACAGGATGAGATAAAGGCCATTCTTGGACTAGGAGTAAAATTCAAATTTATTCTAGCAGGACTAAAATTCCAATGAAGCTATATACAAAAGCATTGTAACCAATGGTTTCCCCTTGGGGATAAATTCTAGGTAAGATAACTATCAGTAAACTGAGAGCTGCTATTTTGGGCAGACCAGATGGTCCTGCTATGCATGTGTGTGTCACATATAGCAAGACATTAGATTATGATATTTCCTGACCCTGTCTGCCAATAGAAATGTACCGTTTAGACGTCAATACAAATGATCAGAAGTGGGAACTTCTCTCTCTGACCAACATTTCTGACTGCACTGACTGCAAGAACGAAACCAAATTAGCCACATCCTAAAAATTTACCGCTATTTGAACGTAGTAGCAACCTGATGAATGGATTTGACCCGACCTGAGATGATATATTATTCTGTTTACTGATCACGTGAATAGTTTGGTAACGGTTGCAATAAGATAACGACGTCTTATTTTAACGTGTATGTAAATTGGGGTTTCTTTCAAATCATTGCGCTGAAATAAAATCATCTCGGCCTAGCCAGACTGGCTGTTTTTACATTAATGGTTGCCTGCTTAGTCAGATAGAGAGGCTTAGTTAAATATTAGCCTTTAGCCTGTAATTAGATTTGGATAAAGTAAACAGTAAGATACAGGCATGGATTTGCTTTCCAAAGCAGTAGAAATGAGTGTAAATTAATAGAGCTGAAGTCTCCCAAAGACACGTCTTTTACGAGGAAATTCCCAATTGGGGAAATTAAATTTGAGACGTTGAGAGAGAGGAACTCTCCAGCAGGTCCTGGGTCTCCATCCAGTGGGGCGTGCTTGATACAGCTCTAGCGTGAGCTGACCAAGGGGACATCCTATTTACCTTGGGACCAAGGGGACCCTCTTGATTCTGAGAAGCAGAGGTTCTACTCCGAGGAGGAACCTCATTTCCACCCCCTGTACTTGTAGTCTTTTGTTGACTACCAAGTGTTTGTGACTGTAGGTAAGGATAGGGACATAGGTTGACTGGTGTCCACCAGGGACAAGGTGTTTCCCCTTCACATGGAGTGTTTTCTGTTCGCATATTTATAGAATCTGGATTCATGAACACAATGTGCCATTTTCTGTGTGCATATGAAGTAATTTATTAATTATTAAAAAAAAAAAACCGTGGCTCTAACTGTAATATACGGTAAAGATTTACAGAGGACATGTACCGCAGACATCATGGAACGTTTCTTATTCTCACACTATTTGTTAACGTTGCCGTTAATGTCTAAATCCAACCTTTTTCACCTGCTGATTTTCACGTATTTCGTAACTATTACATTGAGAAAGCAAGGGGAAGGGGCAGAGCTGAAGGGACCTTCCCTGAACCTATACTGAGGATATGTTTAAAAGCTGGGAAGCTTTACATTTCCGCTTATTAAAAATGCATAGTAATGCCCTGTAGCTCTGTGGCCTTACAATATTATAAGTCCGAGGCCAATATTGTGGTAATAAGCATATAATTAGTGCTTGAGCCTTTCATGAATTACTGTCTGATATATTTAGAAGCTATATAGTGACCCCTGTAATTGTCAAACCGCGTTTAAACGAAATTTCTGTGTGTGAAGTAATCATTAGTGTAACATTGATCATGCTTTCAAAACATTTATTTGTTCAATGTATGTAAAAATATGGGCATTTTGAAATTTGGGCACTCTTGTTCTCTTCACCTATATGTTCCTCACAGGGCAGGGTAGCATTGACGTAAAGCGCTAATCCAATTTCCTCCACGCTAGAGCTTCAGTAAAAGATCAGACTTTTAAAAGAGGAATTTGATGCTCGTCTTGAATATTTTGGTATTTCCGTTGCTGTTTATTCCTTGGTCTGGTCATTTGAAGATCATGTGAAATAGTATTTCTATTACTTTCACTGCTCTGCTTTCCAGCGCAAATTGCTTGCAATAAGTGTGTTTTGGATTCGATTAGGAACAGGTGTACATGGTGGCGCGTTGCACAGATTAGCTCACGGTGGGGAACGTTCTGTTGAGCCTGCCTTTGCCTGTGCGCTTCATCTTTCAACTCGTGCGCTCGACGGACCAGTGCAGACATTCGTATATACCTTGTGGGCGTATGAACTTTCAAACCAGACACGTTTCGGGCATGGAAGTCAACACTTCAGTCAGTAATACTGATCGTTCAGTCGACGCTCGCGTTTCGAGAACTTGTCTGATTCCGATATGAGAATGAAAAGCACTTGTACACGTTAAAGCACGCGTGCTGATAAGCAGTGTGTGCACACGCTGTACCCAGCAGTATTTATATTTAGACCCTTTTTCACTCAGAATAATGGAATATTTTTAGGGAGCCACACAGCACGTTTCCTCTCATTCAGGGCCGCGTCTCCTCCCACATGTCTCGGACTCTGAGGGGAAGAGATTTCATTAATATCTCATTCCGCTTGTCATCCTGTATGAGGATCAGTGAGCCTAATAACAAGCTGCCCCTGGGGCAGCATGCAGCTGTGCCCACGTCCCAATCTCATTGCGTTCCCGCTGCCCTCTGCCTGTACCCTTTATTTCACTCTGACCTTCCCATGGACATGAAAATTAGAGGCTATAGGCGGGATCAACATTCAGCCGATCATGGTTGATTATGCTTAAGGTTGATGGGATGCTGTTAGACGAGAAGATGAAGCTACTTACACTTGCCTTTAATATTAATACACTTTGTTTGGGGGGTGATGCAAGGGGGGGGGGACCATTATTTTTAGTTCTGTTGAGTAGGTTTAGATCTGAAATATCATGCCCCGTAGCTACAGACGATTGACTCGATGGACGATTCTGGTGTACATTGGGGATCTTTTTATTCACTACAATCGTGAAGTAAACATACAGAGCACATTTTCATGTCTGTTTGAATATTATCTCTGTTATTGTACTCGACTGGGCAATAGACTCCAGAGTCTGCTACACTTGCCCTAATGTAAGAGTTTCTAGTCGTGATAAAAGAAGGAAGTTGCTGGTATGATATAGTACTATGATGACGTATTGAATAGTATCGATAATGTGTCAAGATATGTGTGTAGTAAATAATAGATAGTGATAGATAACGCGGATGACCTTTTAGTTTATGACCGAGTTGACAAGCCAGATCTCACAAGTCCACGCTGACTATCAAACACACGGCAGAAACGTAGGATGTGCCGCGATGTTGAAAGCTGAGAGCATGGGCGTTTGGCGAAAACGTTCCGTTTCACGAAGGTTTTGTTCGTTTTATTCAGTATTGTTGTGTGTTTTTTTTTTTTTCTAAACAAACATCATTCACACAGCAGTGAAGTGACTGGAAAAAAGGCTGCATATATATATATTATCGTAGCGCTGTTGAATTCTCAAATCTCACTGGCAGAAGTATCTGATGTCGGCGCTTTCAGGAAAGAACCTGTCGTGCCTTCGGTTTCTCGACAACCAAAGCTGCATTCATTTTCGAGAAATAAAAATAGAAGTGGGTGAGAGAACAGCTGTTTATAGCTGCTGTAATGCGAGTGATAACAGGAAGTAACACATCACAAGGAAATTCCATGCCAACAGATGTAAAGGTGAACAAATAAAACGTGCGATGCGCTAAATTACATTTAAAAAAAAATAAAATAAAATTCCCGATCAGGCTAGTAGAGGTTCGTACCTGTATTGATTATGTTTCTCCTCTTTCCTGTCTCTGTAGTCTCTAATTTACATTTATTCACTTAGCAGACGCTTTTATCCAAAAGCGACTTACAAATGAGAAAGATTCAAGCAAAGCGATATATCAAGCAGAGAACAATACAAGAAGTGCTACCATGTAAGATCTATTAATTGAATTCCAGAATTTAGACATATTTCTTCCTTCTTTACTTTGTGTGTTCGTGTGCATCTGTGTGTTAGGATATTATTAAAGTCGACGACGGATAACGTCTGTCTGAAGCATAAAGATAAGACTCGAGGTAAATGGAAACCGTTTTTATACAACTTGAGTTGTCGCGAATTCCCAGATTTTCAACATGACCTCAGACTCCACTGGTGTACTAACGGTCACTAACCCTAAAGTTTATTATGCTTATCTTCTTTCATTTGAACACTAGGCCTAGAACTTCAGAGGAAGCCATATCCCACGAGCCCATCGTCCATGTTAAATTGCCCGAAACAGCAAAGCAGCGTTCCTCTCCGCGTCAGACTCGGGAATTCATTAGCCCAAATTCGACGGAATCAGGATTCCTATTATCATCGCCACCTGACGTAGTCGCGGACGTGAGAAAAAGCACGTGGAAAACAAGGCTGCATGCTGAGCTTTAACGCTTTGAAAGCTTTCCTCGGCACTGGTCTTTTAAAGACCTTCCTCACTTTCCCATGTTAGGGTGAGCGAATGTAACCGGCAGCAGCACATCATTTAAGTCCGTTAGCTCACTGACACTAATGAATTAGCTGGCCTTTGACTTCTGGCAGATAATACCTGGTGTTTGTCACACCGGCTGCTTTCAGATTACGTGCTGATCTTTTCACCGGACTAATGAGGTGGCCGCGGTGCACCATCGGCTGCTAAGGAGGTGGCTGAGGAAATGGAGAGAAGTCCGGTGGAAATGTATCGCTCTTCAAATAGGGGCATGTTAGTGATGTTTGAAAACAATGAACGCTGAAGGGTGGGTTGAGGCAAATCCTGCAAGTGGAGTGCCGCTGGAGTATCGACCGCCACCAATCAGATTCAAGCATTCGACCTCACAGTTGTATAACACCGTTTAATTTATCCAGTTGCATTTGACAGCAAAGAAGAAAGGGGTGATGTGAAATTGGTGTTTTACTGTCAGACAAGCTTTGGTTCTGCAGTCCGTTTTAACTCTGTACCAACGTTGTTGTGGAGAGGCGCTCACCAGCAGCTAAACACTCGGGCCCTGTGTACACTAGTGCGTTTTGGTTTTAAAACGGCGTTTTAAAATGAAAACGATCCTCATCCACACCGGCGTTTCCGCCGTGTTTCAGAAACCATCTCTGTCCGCACTCCACGACGGAAAGCGCAGGTCACATGCCCATTCATGCATACTGCACATACAAGTGTAAACGGGAAGTTGGTTGCAAGTCCAAACCGCCGTTCGACGTAGGGCTTACGCCGCTTGAAATGAAATTTCTAATCATAGCTCGCCTCTTGCGCACGTAGCAGCCGCAGTATTACAAAATACAGAATTGAACTGCACAACTGCTGCTAAGAACGACGACAAAGCCAGCGAAGCTAGCGGTTCAGTCTCCGTGTTGTCGCGTATACGATCAAGGTAGCGTAACGGTCATATGATAGGGACTTGACGAATCAGGGAAGGATACGCAACGATCCAGAAGACCCAATGAGGGGGCGAATGTGGGCGCAGCCACGCCTTCGTTTCCTGGCCTGGAGTTCTCAAGCTGAAACGGGGTCTTCGGCGTTTCCAGACGTCTCCGTTTTCGAGGGTGGGAAACGCCGGAGTAGAGTAGATGACCGGCGTAACCGTAGCAACGGTTATGCGTTTTGTAAACGGGTCCAGAGTTACCGTACTCTACACACAGAAACCCAACAGTGACTACGTTTACATGGACAGCAATAATTTAATTATTGACCTCAATCTAAGTAAGGTAATAATGTGATTAAGGTGTTTACACGAGTCGCTTTTAGAATACTCCTGTCCTGTTCCCGTTTTACACGTTATAGATCATAATCAGATTAAGAGACCGCGTCATTACGTCACCGCGCCACGCCGTCCGACGTCCCTCCAGAATTTCACGTATCGACATACGGTTCGTCCTCGTTATGGTACCGTATACAGTTTTGGGTGTTTTTATTTAAATTCTTTACGAACGCTTCAAGTGCGGTTAATTATTAGTCGTGCTATACCTGCAAATAGACGACTGCTTGAAGCCGTGGGCTGCGTCCCAAACCGCATACTTACCTACTGTATAGTAGCCGAGATGCACGTAATTTCCCCCACTACCGGCCTATAGCAGGCAAGTATGCGGTTTGGGACGCGGCCGAACTCTCTCGTTCGCCGTAAAGCGTAAAATGTGTGATCATGTCCTGTCGCAAAATGCGGTGAAAACGCTCACACGGCGTTCATAATGTGATTAAGGTGTTTACATGTCTGTAATGCACGTCCATAATACGATTAGAACAGGAATACTCCACCTGTCTTAATTCGATTAGAGCTTAATTAGATTATGACCATAATTAGATTAAGGTCGCTGTTTACATGGTAGTTTCTTAATCAAATTACGGTCTTAATTAGATTAAGAGTGGATTATCGTTGTCCATGTAAACGCAGTCACTGTCCTGACTAATCTTCTAACAGACTTGTGGTGATGACGGAATTCATTTATTTATACCGATGATAAATGTCTGAAAAGTCGATTTCCATTCCATCGGCGTGATGGAACGCCTTCATACTGCTCGAAAGGGTTAAGAAATTAGTGTTTCCTTTCTTATCGTGGGTTGTTTTGAGTAGCTATAAAACGTCGATTTCATCCACATTTAAATGAAAACTATATCAATAAAATGTACCAAACCTGAAGGGCTCTGAACACCGTCCAAACCTGGTGTATATCCTCAAATGGTCTGAATACGAATAGGAGATTACAAATGACTTTTTAGAAAGTTTAATCCATGACTCGTTAACTTGCATGTACGTTTGTGTGTGTGAGAGCAAACTCGCGCCACCTTGCATTCATTTTTAATAAACACTGCTCTGCTTGCTCGAGTCGGCCGTCCTCGAGTTTTTTCTCGTCTGTGGTAATGTTAGCTTCTCGCTATGATTTCGTCTGCCGGCTTCAGACCCTCCGTAGCTTTGCTCTGCCGTACATTATAAGCAGTACACATGATGAGGAAACACCAGGGTCACTGATCTCCGAACTCACAGACCGAACCTCCGAGTGAAAGAAATGTCCTGTGAAGTTCTCACGCGTATACGTGGCGACCGTGGCCGCTCGTATCTTTTCCGTTTTCCTCTCAGATCCCTTCTCTTCAAGGACTTACGGTCCAGTTCTCTTGAGATTTGCTGCTCAGTTTATTCGTTTGTTTACATTTGTAATTTTCACTTGACGTTGCCGGCACTTCTTCGGCCAGTTTTTCACATCCTTCCTCTTTAAAGCTCGTCTACCGCTACTAACGTAGATCCGAGCTTCGTTCCAAGCACATAACGGGAGTCGTATTCGTAATTGAAGCAGATGGTCCGGCTCATCTCCGTTCCTTTTTATTTTCTCTAATGTGGTGCGAAGTGCTTTTGTCTTGGTAATAAACACTCTCGCGCAAGCGTCACCCTGAACACCTCCCAGTCAAATGCGATTTCCAATCATTATTCGCTCGTGTGAAGGAGTATTTCTGATGATCTTGTTTGTGCAGGTCGTTTTCTTATTAAATCTTCAGATCAGGGATTTTAGAGATCCGGCAGGTTTGCTTTTGGAATCGGAGGACACGGACACGTGAGAGATGGCGTCCGGTCAGTTCCTTTGCTTTCCTCTGTATAGGCCTCTCTGCAGTGACGTAGTCCTCGCATTGCCTCACATCCTTTAGCCATGCTCGCTGATGTAAAGAGCACGCTCAGGAAAAGGAAACACTAAATGGGACCATTAACAATTTTATGGAGGGCGAGAATGGAATGGAATTCATTTGGTTTGGAGAGACTCGGAGATCTCTCTGAGCAAAACTGTATGAATCCCTGCTGCATAAGTCCTCCATCTTCCCACAGACCCACAGTGAGACGCTCCCATGAGGACGATCAGGGCATTTGCACTGTCTGATGATGGATTATTCGTCGCCCCTTTATAAGGTCGACTTTGCTGGAGTCCCTTTTTTTGTTGTTGTTGTTTTTTTTTAAAAAAAAAAACAAGCTCCCACGAGGGAGCCGAGAGTATTTCTGCACGGCAGGACTGAAGCCAAGTTCCCTTTCAGGCCTGGAGCATGTTTGGATCACGGTGAGATGTAATTGATTTATGTGGAATCCCCTTCCGGCTGCTGGACCAAGACCAAGACGACGACGGAGTGCTTGTGGATAAACCCGTTACAGGATACCTGTATGAGTAAAATCCAGTCAGTAGTAGGGTTCCTCTTCATTAGTTTTTACGCAACATTTAAATTTGGACAAACCTAAATAGTGGTTTGGCTATTGCCTGCGGGGGAAAAGTGAAATTGAACGCAGACTAATCTGTTTAGCAAATACGTGTTTGTCCATGGATATGTCTGAAACCATAAACTTTGTTAAATATACTTGTCAAAATAATAGAGCACTCATAGTATATATAGTTCAGTGTTAGGCAGATACACCTACAACAGAGAGTGTGATACTGATACCTGCTTCCTGTTCTTGAATGTTAGCATAACAGAAGTCAATGGAAATTTTGTTCTGGTCTGCACTTATATAGTGTTTTGTTTTTTGTTTTTTTTTAACTTTATCGGGTCCAATGCGCTTTACACTGTGTCTCATTCACCCATTCACACACACACACACACTCACACACCAATAGTAGCAGAGCTTCCATGCAAGGTGCTAGCTTGCCATCGGGAGCAACTTGGGGTTCAGTGTCTTGCCCAAGGACTCTTCAGTATGTGGAGTCACGTGGGCTGGGAACCGCCAACCCTACGATTAGTGGACGACCCGCTCTGCCACCAAATTTTCCTCCTTTTGCTTGCTTCAGGGATGGAAACATTTCCGCACACTAAAACAGGAAGCGGTGTAATAAGGGCAGGAAGTGGTTTAGCAGGAGGACTTCAGCCCACAAAATCTGTAGAAGTGGTAAAATTCTTTATTCAGAAGGTCATGTTGATCAGTCGGAGCTCAGGCTCTGAAACAAAACAGAAGTTTACACGAAGCTTTAACCCAGCGTTTCATGTATGTGCTAGGTCGGGGATGAAACATGAGGGGGCATGAAGTAAGAAGTTGCTACCTGTTACAGAGAAACTGGAACATTTTCAGACAGACCTGCCAAAACCGAGTGAAAAACGCTGTTTAGTTTACGTCTCAGCGACGTGAGAAAGCTGTAAAGATTATCTGTAAAGATTACCTCTTTACACTGGCACTTGTCAAGGGGGAGGGACATATTAGGCAGCAAGTGAAGAGTGAAACACATTAAAATCGAAAAGTAGGATTGATGAGAGGAGTGTTTTGTTCTTGGACTCCGTGTTAAATCTTCGTGCACTGCTGACCATGAAGCAACTAACAGCCAACCGTGGTTTATCACCTCCACCAATCATGTATGAGTGACGACACGGCCCTCTCCACAGGTCCAATTACTCCACCACTGAATCACCTACAACGAAGTGTCGCGGGTTTTTTTCTTCTTTTTTTTTTTTTTTGGTCGAGGAAGTGGAGGGGTAATTTAACATGGCTAGTGAACTTGAAGGTGTTTGGCTGGATAATGGAGTGTGTTTGTGTCCGAGCAGCATTTGCTTTGCAGATGCTGCAAATTTAATAATTTATTATAAAGCGCGCGCTGTGTTCAGTACCGGACCTTTACTCGATATAAAGCGCGCGCTGTGTTCAGTACCGGACCTTTACTCGATATAAAGCGCGCGCTGTGTTCAGTACCGGACCTTTACTCGGTATAAAGCACGCGCTGTGTTCAGTACCGGAACTTTACTCGATATAAAGCATGCGCTGTGTTCAGTACCGGAACTTTCCTCGATATAAAGCGCGCGCTGTGTTCAGTACTGGACCTTTACTCGATATAAAGCGTGCGCTGTGTTCAGTACCGGACCTTTACTCGATATAAAGCGTGCGCTGTGTTCAGTACCGGACCTTTACTCGATATAAAGCGCGCGCTGTGTTCAGTACTGGACCTTTACTCGATATAAAGCACGCGCTGTGTTCAGTACCGGACCTTTACTCGATATAAAGCATGCGCTGTGTTCAGTACCGGACCTTTCCTCGATATAAAGCGCGCGCTGTGTTCAGTACCGGACCTTTCCTCGATATAAAGCGCGCGCTGTGTTCAGTACCGGACCTTTACTCGATATAAAGCGTGCGCTGTGTTCAGTACCGGACCTTTACTCGGTATAAAGCATGCGCTGTGTTCAGTACCGGACCTTTCCTCGATATAAACCGCGCGCTGTGTTCAGTACCGGACCTTTACTCGGTATAAAGCACGCACTGTGTTCAGTACCGGAACTTTACTCGGTATAAAGCACGCGCTGTGTTCAGTACCGGAACTTTACTCGGTATAAAGCGCGCGCTGTGTTCAGTACCGGACCTTTCCTCGATGTTGATTCTGATGGAGTTTATGGTTTATGTTGTTTTTTTCCCCACAGTTATCAAGAGTGCCCCCCCCCCCAATAAACCCCCCCACCCCCAACACAAATTTCATTTAATTTAAAAGCCGAACCATCCATCAGTGCTTTGGTGATTTTAAAGCTCTGTTTTGGCAGAGCTCGAGGTTCGGCATCTAGAGGTCCTGTTGGCAAAATGGTGGAAAATGTGGATACATGTTGAACTCCATTTCAGGTCTTATTTTACATCGACAGCAATGTCATTTCATGTGGTATTTTATGTTCTCTTGGCTATATTCGCTTTATGATCCCGCTACAGACACATCACTTTTTATGTTATACTTTGTTTTTCTGTCATTACTGAAGCGTTAACCTCACGCTACACTCGGCCCTTAAGGGAACAGTTGAGGTCTTGTAAGTTTTCCTCTCCGCTCTGCTGTGAGAACTGTACGAGATTACGTCTTGGGCGTATTTGATCAGCTGCTGAGCTTCCCTGACTGCGTTGTGGAAATGCTGTATGGTGCAGCACACACACACACACACACACACCCCAATCCTAAAGTCTCTCAGTGTGCTGGAGGGCTTGTGTTCTGTAAGGCAGTGAACAAGCGCAGGTTTGGTTTCACGTCTTTTGTCGGCGGTGGTATTTGGGTGGATTGTGTTTCAGTTGGACGCAGTGTTCCTGGGATCCAGGTGACAGTGTATATATAAACCACATGGTCTTCTCTCTTCCATGTAACAATGCAGTTTGAAAGGATTACGGTTTGTATATAGCACATTAGATTAATAAATAGATACACCAGATAGATATGCCAGAGTCATATCTCGCTGCAGCTCTCGCCTGGTTTCCCACTGAACCTGGCCGGTACCTGGACGAGAGACCTCCTGGGGAAAACTAAGGTTGCTGCCTCAAGGGGTATTAATGAGACCAGCAGGGGCGCTCACCCTGTGGTCTGTGTGGGTCCTAATGCCCCCCAGTAGAGCGACGGGGGCACTATACCGTAAAAGCAGCGCCGTCTTTCGGATGAGACGTTAAACCGAGATCCTGACTCTCTGTGGTCATTAAAAATCCCAGGACACTTCTCGTAAAAGAGTAGGGGTATAACCCTACCGTCGAAATTCCCCCATATAAGACCCCCTGATAATCCCGATCTCTGAATTGGCTACATCACTCCTCTCTCCTCTCCACTAATATCTGGTGTGTGGTGGGCGTTCTGGCGCACGATGGCTGCAGTCGCATCCTCCAGGAGGACGCTACACACTGGTGGTGGTTGAGGAGATTCCTCCTTATACTATGTAAAGCGCTCCGAGTGTCTAGAAAAGCGCTATATTAAGCGCTAAGGTATTATTATTATTACACATATGCATATATGGTACTATACAGTGTGCGTGGTGCTGAGGGAAATCCTGTCCGTTGTAGCTGGGGCTTTTTTAAACATTTTTTTTTATTTGCCTATAACATACTTCAGCACCTATAGTGCAAGAGACCATAAGTATGGTTCATGGGAATATTTTTGTCTTGGCTGTCTTCCTGCAAGGATCATGCTGGCTAAATAAGGAGCCAGTTAAACGAATGCTCTGGTAAAAACCGGCGGTCTGAACTGTGGTCCTGTGAATCAGAGCAACACTAGATCATCATCAGCTTGTGTGAGGTTCACGTATGTGGAGGTCCATCCTCCGAGTGTGGTGTATGTAATCCTAATCCGTTCGATAATACTTTACCATACTTAGCTAGTTTCCCAACCGTACTTCAGTTTGAGAAGAGGAAACGGGTTTTAGTTCCTGAAAACTCACTTCGTCATGTCTGTCTCAAACAGGTACTGGGTGGATCCGGACGCCTGTACACTTGCTACACGTCGTGTCATTATTGCCCCTGTCCGGCCTTCGCTTTCTCTGTGCTTAGGAGAAATGAAAGTCTGGTGGTGAGTTCACTTCTCTGTCTTTCTCGCCATCGTATTTCTTCTCACACCAGGTCTTTTTACACACATCGATAAACCGCAGCTTAAGCGACACGAGGTCAAAGTGTCACCAGCCGTGTTTACACCGACAGTCAAATTGGAACAAAGACATTCATACGCAAATAAATCAGAAGAAGCCGAACAAGGTGGATAGTATTCACTTAAATCCATTCAGGCGAACTTTCCCAATGTGTGTTTATACCATGCAAAAAAAAAACAACAACAAAAAACCGTCCCGTAAGGAAATAAAAGAAAGCAACTTGTGTATATCTTTTCAAATAATTGACATTTTGATCAAATATTTAACCAGAATCTGGAGGCACAAAGCCATCTTGTTTTTTTGGTTCAGTTGGGAAACTGCGAGCGTCCTGACGGTCGTCGTGCTAACGGTTCAGTTAACATCCACGTGCAAGGAATGAACTCATTCCCATCAATGCAGATCCTCGCATGAAAAGCCGGCGAGAGCTCCTTCTGAAAGAATGCACTCGAGGCAGTGCAAGAGGTTTTTTTTTTCTTTTTCTTTTTCAGTCCGTCCGTGACTTCCCGACATAGCCGGAGGACGCTCGGGTGATACCTGTTTCGTCTTGCGCTGTTCTCTGGAAATCCGCTCTTTGATCGTTAGGCCTGGATTCACGGGGAGATCTCCATGTCTTTCACTGCAGGATAGCAGTTTAATCAGCCCGGTCTGAGAAGCCCCTGAGACCCACGGGCTAAAATTAGACCGTCTGTGTGAGAACACAAGTCCAGAAGAGCACGTTCCCCCCATCACAGCCTGAAATCCAAATAAATAAATAACGACGAACGCTGACATCTATATTTGCGTAACGCTCTAGCAGAAAATGGTTCGTGGTGAAGCTGGTATTTCGAGTGACAAATTTACACGACACCCACTTCTTCCTGAGCTTTTTTTTTTTTTTTTTTTTTTAAACACTAAACGGGGTTTAAAAACAGAAACGCTCGGTCTGAAATTCTCATCAGGCCTCAAGCCGAGAGTGTGTGTGCGTGTGTGTGTACAGTAGATGTGTGGGAAGCGGACTGCGGTGGTCCCAACAGATGTAACACACACAGCTGTGCTGGTATAATGGCTGGTAGAGGTGAAGTGTTTCCCTCTAGAATGATAAAAGAGCAGGATTTTCTGAAAGCGGACTCTTCAGGTTTGAAGAGTTTAACCTGCGATTTATACCGTCAGCTGCCACTTTATTAAGAACACCTGCAAATCCATGCGCTTATTCAAACACATGGCATGATGTAGACGCATGGCCCGAGCAAATCAAACATCGGAATGGAGGAACGATGCGATCTCGGTGACGTTGCATGGTTATCGCTCCTGGGATTTTCTCTCCTGGGCGAAAAAACCCCCAGAACACACCCGACAGTCAGTCGGTTCTGTGGGCGGAAACACCTAGCTGATGAGAGAGGTCTGAGGAGAACGGTTTGATCTGACAGGAAGTCTACGGTAACTCAGATAAGCAACTCTGTACAACCGTGACGAGCAAAACGGCGTCTCTCGACACGTCAGACCTCCAGGCGGACGGGCCACAACAGCAGAACACCTCATCTGTCCCCCTCAGGCAGTGAAGAACGGTAATCTGACACCATGCCGGGTTCACCGAAATGGGATAAAAGACCAGGGGACACTTTCCAAGTGTGTACCAGTCCAGCTAGAAATGAAAAAGTGATCAGGACCGGCGGATGAAAGCACGGCCACGCCTTGTTTTGCTGACACGTGGTTATTACTCATCAAAGCAAAATCCTCTGGTGTATTTGACTTCTGGGAATAAAACGAAAGCAGTACTTTCACCAGATATACATCAACCTCTTCACACGTCCTGATTCTTAACAAAAACCAAATCGGCACATCAAGTCCATTACGTCGTAAGGCCAGACTTATCGCAGTACGCACGCACAGCTGCCGCAAGCCTGATAAACCGCTACAGTGGATCGCTAACGCGGTTATACTCCTCATTTCTGCCTCGCAGGAAAAGACCGGTTTCGCCGCAGAGCAGCGCCGACTCTTTGCGGCGTGCGAGTTTTTGGGTCGTGTGAGAACGCAGGCCGGAGGAGCCGCGTGTTATAAGCGATGTTTTATTACGCATTAGACGTGGCCTCAGGTGCTGTTCTGGCTTATTTCTGTTTAAAAAAAAAAAAATAAATTATTATGCCGTGTATGGAAACCCAACCCCGGTGGATAAGCGAAAGAATCAGCGTTGTCGGTGGTATAAACACGTCTTCGTTTTCAAAAGCCTCGCGCTCCGGCGTTCCGCAAGCTCCAGCCGTGAACGTGTGCTTGTGGCGAGCTGTATTCGCTCGCGTACCGACGAGTAAATGCAATAACGCCAGCTAAATCTGAGCACACGTTGAAACTTCGTTCCACATTTAAACGAGTCGATTAAATTCACTGACCGATATTCTGTTTTTGACAGCAGAGAGCTCGTTCTAACAGATCAACATTTCTGTAGTAGGATGGGAAATGCATGGCTTGTGTGACACTCCATATAATATAAGAATAAGATCGAGTTATTTAACAAAGAATAGCTTTTACTTGTGTTTCTTCCTCCCCCTGGTGTGTTCTCTAACAGACATGTCTTTTCCAGTGTAAGCACATCTTGGCAGCCTACTTGTGCCAGGCCATGGGTTTGTGCCAGCAGGAGCAGGTCTCAGATCAGCACATGACCCTCATCCTGTCCGGAAGAGCTGCGCTGGATCCATAAAGCAGCGTTCTGGAAGGCGGCCCAGGCGGGGAGACGTACTGAATTTTGTTTTTTTTGGGGTGTAGTTGGGGTGTGTACTGGAATCATAGTTCACATGACGGGAACTAGGGAAGCTCCAGGTCCTGGGATTTGCATATTTCATTTTTGACTGTCTCAGTTCCTTTTGCCGTTTATTTATTTATTTACTACATTTTTTTTGGCTGGGAGAGCAGTACCACTATTGCACTGGTCATGGCTCGGTAACTAATCTGAACCCAGGACTGTACGCATCCTGACCAATGGCCTGTGTTTTGTTTCCTGTCTCATAAAAATACCCCTGAAGCCAAGAGGAGTTCTCTGGATGATGTCTGCACGATTAGTAAAATACTACTACTAAAATGAAATCTAAACATCATATATATATATATAGATATATAGATATATATAATCTCTACACACAGTATATTGAATACGGGAAACTGGGCGTTTGTTCTAATGGCATGGAACAACCCTATGTAGGTTGTGACAGAAATCCTAGCTTTAGCATGCAGTCGTTAAACTGTTAATGACGGTAGAAAACCTTTTAACTGTTAGGATTGCATTTGATCAGTCACCCGTCTGAACTGTTTCCCACATTAGAACATACTGCAGAGCTGCCACGCAAGGCGCTAACTTGCCATCGGGAGCAGCTTGGGGGTTCAGCGTCTTGCCCAAGGACACTTCGGTACGTGGAGTCACGTGGGCCGGGAATCGAACCGCCGACCCTACGATTAGTGGACGACCCGCTCTACCACCCGCGCCACAGCCGCAATATATTCAGAAGAGGTACGTGGCTACGGTGTGATCCACCTGGCAGTAAAAGCATGAACAAAACGCGGCACGGAGCCGTGCCATCCGACGAGGTTCGCCGGACAAGCACTATAGTACTCACTCATTACTCATTATCGGGGCAAACTGACGCGGAGATAATCTTCTCAAACGTCAGCGTGCACGTTTAACGAAAGGTTCAGAAACTGCTAAAACGCTGTTTAGGTGAGGACTCCAGACTTGTTCTAACATATCTGATAAAATGAAATATCTGATCTTTCTTTATCATCCTCCAAAGATTATATCCTGGAATAAAAGTTTCATTTATTTATTTATTATCGTGTCTTATGTTGTATTGAAATGTTGTATTATGCATCATATGAATGTACTGAAATCTCTCAGAGCAAGACAGGAAGTGACTGAATATATTTAATCGCTTGCCAAAGAACGCACATCTGTTCCCTGAGAGCGACCAGAGCAAATTCACTCCGCTTTATTCCAAGTGTCGGGCGTCTCTGCCCTCGTAACCGGTTCAGATTCTGCTATTTTTAGCCTTCGATTCTGTGCTTTCTTAATTTCCAGGAAATCTTTATCAGCCAGTTTGAAAGCAGGCTGCGCAATGGATCTTCACCAGGATGTGTAGATTTGAAGACGCCTTCATTCCCGGCTTCTTCAAAACGCGTTTGTGAGCCGAATCGTCGGTTCAGTTACCGTCCGAATTCTTCGTCCCTAGGAATGCGAGTGTGTGTTTGAGCAAAGCCCGCCAGGACACGCGAGCGTTTACACGTCTTTAGATGCAGTTACGCAAGTCCTTGGTGCCACTATCTCAGGTAGTCGAAAGGCATTCTGGGTAACGCACAAAACAATTAAGCGAAAACAGATAAAAGCTGCTAAAAGTAATCGAAATCGTCGACACTGATGTATATCTAGTATATTTGTATTTACTTGACCTCAAGCTGAAAGTCTAACACTTGTGCTTTTAATTGACCAGAATTCATATTCTCTTTAAATTCTATTTAAAGCCGTTATTAAAGATACACACTTTTTTTTTTTTTTTCAAATATATAAAGGGATTTTATTAACAAAATAAGTCACCAAACATACATATTAATGTTAAATAACAGTACTGCTTCATACAGCTGGCAAGTATATTGCGATAACACTTCAACACAAATACTCAACATCAATTATGAACCACAGTGTACGCTGATACGTGTAGCACGAATACCGTAGCACATTTTTTAAAAGATACACTTCTCCGAAAGGTTTCCTGTCTCTCTGTAGCGCTAGAGTAGATCGTAAATGCGTCGCTGTCGACTTCACTCTTCTAAAAAGTAAAAGTGAAAGCCCCCCCCATCAGTTTTCTGCTTTCACCAAGCTATTAAAAGCTATAGTACACCATGTATTTTCTAAGCTATTAAAATGCCGGCCCACACCCCTACAGTGCAGTACAGATTGGTCTCCATGGGAATGTCCATTCACTTTGGCACATTCCTGCAGTTTAGCCCTTAAGAGTAGTAATAAAACAAAGATTTAAACGGCTTAACAAGCTTCATTAAGAACCTACAGAGCTCACTGCATCGTCTAATCGATAAATAGCCTTTCGGCACTGGCTCGTCTTGCTTTGCTCTGATGTGTATTAGAATACGTGCGTCATGTCTGTGCTCGTGTCGTTTATGGGACCATCGGTGCATTATCCAAGCACACACTGTGTATCTGATCACTCGCAGTGTGACTGATGTATTGATAATAAATAAGTTTAAAAAAAAAAAAAAAAAAAGCAAATCTCTGTGTGCCATTAAAAAAAAAAGTCTCTTCATTTGACTTTTTCGAGCCATTAAATAATATGCATTGAAAAGACTTACAGTAAATACAGTAAATGCAAATACAGTGCCGTTCGGAACCATGGTTTAGGCTCCGCCCCCCTTCCAAAACAAGGACCTACATTTTTTTTTTACGGCAACATGGGTGTTCTAATCGTCCTTATACCGCGGTTCTGGTTCTGGCTGCAAGGCAAGTCACGGGTTTATATTAACGCACGTGTCGCTTCGAAATAACAACTTCACAACGGATTGTTAAAAGATGTGTGTAACCACTGATATGGTCATTTTTTTTGTTTGTTTTAGTTTAAGATGTTTAAGGAGTCCCCAGCGTCAGTGCTCTGTAACCATTCGAGGTAACGCTGTAGAGTTCCCCAACACTGGAAAATCTTCATTATGGAGGGCTTTGTGGTCTCTTGGTAATATGACAAGCTGCATTTTATCGATCACTTCAGAAGAGAGGGAACAAACGTTTATATCCGTAATAACGAGTGATAACAGGAACTAACATGTCTCGCGGACATGCTAAAACATACGGTAACTGTAAACGCTACCCCATCGTTGATTTATATTCCTATAACCGCACGCCATATCGTGTTTTATTTCTTCAGCAACGAGAGCGTTTGGGACTTTCTTTCATCAGTGCCATGGATACACTTACTATTCACCCTGTAATCACATTCTTAACTCACTCGAGATGTAAATAGTTACACTTCTTTAGAATTGTGTGTGTTTTTGTTTACAGTCGCATGGTTTTGATCAGTTGTGGAGGACCGAGGCTAAGATTCACAGTATTTTGCGAGAACAGTGTTAAACAGGTAGCCGGCTGCTAGCTCAGAGGTGACGCTTTAAATCTCGCTGCTGCAGACGATTTTTTGCCCGGCCGTCACACTTTAAATCTCAGTGCAGTAGACACTCGCTGCTCCAGGCTCTGTGATCTGCAGTCTGTTGCACGTGAACATTCAATGACAAACTGGGCCCTTGGGTGCAGTGACGCACTCGTGAGGGAGACAATAACCCCATGTCCAACTCCATTGCAGATGGGACCACTTGCTGTGCGTATGTGGGAGACAGACTGTATGATGTGTGTGTGTGTGTGTGCGGTGACCTTATACCATTTCAACATGGAGAAATCTGCTCTTGCTGAAATATCTTACGCAACAGGATGTAATGACTTAAAAAAGTGACGAAAACAAAGTTGCTTAGGAACCTCGGAGCATCAGAATACGTCAAATACAGAGTGCATTGACCATTTAGCCATTTACACAGTGTTATCTCTCAGAACCGGCAACCTGCCCGGTTTTCTTTCAATGAATCTCAGTGAACTTCCTCAAGACGTTTTCTGTCCACCCCTGTGGTTTTCCTGAGCTTTCTATAGTAACCTAAATTGTACACATTTATTCAGATTCAGACATGACACTGACAGACTGTTACAGGTTAAATGCTAGAAGCCTTTTTGTATGTATTCTACTGCCCCGGTCTGTTGTGTTTCTGTCCTTCACAATTTGTTGCGGTTCCTTCGAAATGGGCTTTACGTGATCAACAATGAGTATTTTTCTTACTTCAGTGCTTTCTGGGCATTGCTCCCTTCACCTTTGTTTATCGTTGTCTCTGTCCAGGACGAGGATTCACCTCTAAACATGTATAGAGGCGCGCTGTCTGTCCCTTAAGACCTGGAACGAAGAGTACGGTTTGTTCAAGCTTGTGAGTTGTGTCAGGGTGTATCTCCACTGTCTTTGTAGTGTCGGGTGAGGAACGTGTTTTGTCCTCTGCTTCAGTTTAACAATAAAAAAAAAAAAAAAAAAAACACGTTCCAGAGAGACCTGCTTTCAAAGTGCCATCGATACACTTCCTTTCAGTCCTGATAAACAGCCTAGAAATCCACATTCTTGCAGTTATTCTCTGGTCTGTAAACACTGCTCCGCATATTTTGAATAAAGTTCGTTAAAAATTTAAATTAAAATAGCATTTCCAGTTTGTCATGACCCTATAACAGAGGATCAGTGGTCATGGTGATCTGTTCTCTGTTTCGGGTGCTTCCGTTGGAGCTCAGGTACCGCTCTTCCCGACGACAGAGAAAGTGGCGTGCTAGGATTTTCCGGAAGGTGTTTCTGAACTCCCGGATGCGGTAAGCGTAGATGATGGGGTTGATGGCCGAGTTGGCATGTGAGAGTATAATGGCCACGTACATGATGTAGTCGGGCTTGTTCACCTGCGTGAAGAGCGTGAGGCAGTTGAGGACGTGCACGGGCAGCCAGCACAGGGCGAAGAGGCCTACGATAATGGACAGGAGCTTGGCGGCACGGATTTCGCGCTGCAGGAGCCCACGATGGTGCTGGTGTTGCCGGCACTCGCTGTTGCCCATCATGCTTCCAAGCTTGATTTGTCGCAGCTGCTTCCGAGCCACTGTGAAAATCTTGACGTAGATGCCTAGCATGATGAGCAAGGGCAGCAGTACGCAGCCAAAGAAGTTGAAGTAGACCATGTAGCTCATGTCCACTACACTCTCGAAGAGGCATCTCAGAGTGCAGCTCTGCAAGAAGCCCTGGTCTGCTTCTGCGAGTACTCCCTCACCTGCGCTGGAATTGTAGAGAGGAGAACTTTGGCTTTCAGTCTTGTTGCAAGCGCTGACTTTCTTGTTCCAGCCTGCAAATGGAATGAGGCCAATGATGAATGATAGAATCCATAAAATGGCAATGATCCTTCTGGCCCGGTTTCCTGTAATCAGCTCCTTATACCTGCACAGAGAGGGAGAGATGAGTGAAAAGTTCGTCGTAACAACAAAACCTGATCACCTTCTGGATCACTAATGGCTATATTGAATTCCTAGACCGCTTTAGAGGCAGGATACCTATTGATCAGTGCTTCCTGGTTTATTCACCCTCGAGTTATTAGCACTCTGGTTAATAGATGCAAATGCAATCCTTACTCCTTTGACTCATTTCACACTTGTTCTTTTTAACCAACTGGAAAATATCAAAAACACCCAGTTAATTAAACATTGATGTGCTGAAGAGGAAGTGCCTCTGCCAGGAAAGGTTAATATGTATTTCTTGACCACTCCCGTTCTTGCCATTTCCGTTTTTGCAACCAGACAGGTTTGAAAATTCGGTCACTGGGAAGACTGTCATCAAATCTCCGTGTTTATAATTTAACCAAGATACAAGTACAGTGTTACTCATGAAGATCAAACTAAACTTACATTGGAAGTACAACAATGAGGTACTTTCTTTTTTTTTCTTCATTTTTGGAGAGATGCCACTTGCACAGAAGCATCAAGCTCAGCTCTACACACACCGGGACCAAAGTGATGACCCAGACTCTCCAGCGCAGGGCAATTAATCTCCCACCCTGCCAAGCCTGAACACTCTGATGGAGTAAATCACGCATTAGGATGCATTATTCAAGTCTCGCCTAGTCCTCACATTGCATTTCTCTTCCCCAAGAACAGAAACTGTCCAGAGTGCTATCAGTAAGAGAAGCGCCACACATCACTGGGACAGAATCACTGCTATTCATCATGTATGTAATTCTGCGTCTTCACCAGTCGTCTTTAATACAGCCTTTACTTCTTTCCACGTCCGCTTTCTAATGGTTCCTACTAGCCTTCAAACTAGGGCTGCAGTCAAGACCACCACTGTCGAGTCTAAGATCATGACTACCAGGGGTCTTAACGGGGTCAAGGCCAAGACAAGTTCACATTCTCAAATTCTTTTCTAGGCCAAGCTTTTCCTTGGCCTGGCTTGATTTGGGCTTTGACCATATTTAGCAAGACCAGGACCTTGAAAAGCCCAATTACAAATGGCAGTAAAATTCACGACAATCCCAAGTCAATACAGAAAATGTCTTGGGACCGGACTCGAATCCTGCAGCCCTCTTTCTAACTCACTGCCTGGTGGTGCATTTAGGTTTACACCTTTTCTGTTGTTCCCTTTCTCTTTTCCTTTCTTCACATGTGATTGAAGATGCATGAGTCATGGCATGATTATAGTCATTGCTCCCCGTCAACCCAGTCCCCTTCATTCACACTTCTCCTCCATCTCTCTTCTCTGCCGGTCCTGGTTTGAGTCAGTGCTCAACATTAGGAGGATTGAGTGCTTGTGATGTACAGCCACCCTTCTCTCTGATGGACCACATTTCATACTGTGCTTCTCCAGTGACCACCTACTGTCAGTACCTTGTGGCTTGCAGCTTTTAGAGAAATTAGTTTACTTCCTGAGCTATTCAGGACTTTAAGACAGATTTTCTTGATGTAGGTTAATATCTAAAAGCATTTGAAACTGGTCTGTACTGGTTCCCTTTAAGCCCCATACTACTACCGTGAGTTTCAGGCACACTCGATGTTTAACGAGTCACTGCAAAGTGATAGCTGAACGTAAAGGTTAGCGGTGACATTAATAGCACGGGTTTTGAAAAAAATGACATTTTTCTTAGCCGTTGATTGTAAAGAAGGATACGCTATGTGAACAAAATTATACTATAATCCATTTGTAAATGAACACCTATAGCAGCGTGGCCCCACCCATGCAATGACCAGAAACAAAAAAACACCAGTAGCCTGTGACAGGGCTACTATACAAACAAAACCATACTGCAGTGATGTTACTTCTTATTGTGGTCACACTATGCATTTACTCATTCATTCATTTGTTCATTCATCTTCAGTAAGAGCTTTATACTAGTCAGGGTTGCAGCGGATCTGGAGTCCATCCCAGGAACACAGGGCGTGAAGCAGATAAACACCATGCATTCATACACTAATTCACACCTAGGAGCAATTTAGACTCGTCAGTACACCCACCTACATGTTTGTGAGAGGAATCCAGAGAAAAACGAGGAAACCCACATGCACGCCAAATTTTGCACACGTAGTAACCCGAACTTATGATCGAACCGGGGATCCTGGAGCTCTTAGGCTGCAGCACTCTACAAAATACACTATATGGCCAAAAGTTTGTGGACACCGGAACATCACACCCATACGCTGGCCTTCCCCAAAGCTCGACACACACGTGTATAGGATGTCTTCGCATGCTGTAGCATTAAGATTTACCTTCACTGGAACTAAGAGGCTCACACTTGTTTCAGCATGACCGTGCCCCTGTGCAGGGTCCTCAACCTCACTTTGCGCACCACAGTGAACACCTTTTGAGATGAATTGGAGAAGGCCCAGGCCTTCTCACCCGATATCAGTGTCTGACCTCACTCGTGGTCTTTTGGCTGAACGGACAAATCCCCTCGGTTACGCTCCAAAATGTAGAGGAAAGCCTTCCCAGAGGAGTGGGGGTTATTATAACAGTAAAGGTAGGACTAGATCTGGAACGGGATGTTCAAAAAGCACATGTGGGTGTGATGCTCAGGTGTCCACAAACCTAGTGTACAGATTTAGAATAATGTTCAGGACGCAATAAAAATGGTGGTTTGTTGGCGCTTATTAAGGCCAGCGCTGCAATAAAAGTTTACAAATTTAGCCTAAGCCCATAATGTCGGTCTGCAGCAGAGATACGAGCACGGTGATGTGGGGAAAAAATGTCAAAACGTTGTGGTCCTGTTGGCTGTATGGATACGAGTGCTTCAGTGCGCACCCTTCCGAATGATTAAAATACAGTAAACAAGTGGCTTTCGTTTATTTATTCTGGAATTCCAGCGTGTTTAAACACAAATCTTCATCTGGACACAATACAGGATTTCCCAAAACATTAAAAAAAGATTGTTTTACTGCATCTGGTTTCTGATATAAACTCGGCTGTTAATGTTCCTGCATTGCGAATGAAATGGAAATAGGGCTATTTTAAAAAGGACTGGAAATGTTGACAACATTTGAATTTTTTTTTTTTTTTGCTATGAATATTTTTTTGTCATAAGAGGAATGACGGTTAGAAGCATTTCCATCCTGTCTGGTGCTTTCTCGTCTTGCACGTTTAGGATGTGACTGTGACTCAAACGTGTAGGGCTGGATCACATTATGTTAAGCGGTTGCTATTACGTATATTGTTATGGGGGGGCGACGACGATGTGGCTATGGGAAGGTTTTTTGCTTCACTCCACCATATGCTGCTGAAGGAGAAATGGTATGTTGTACTGGTACGCTAACATTTATCCAGTCAGCACAGATGTCCTTGCTAATGAGCCATAAATGCAGAGTAAGAGAGACAGTGGAAAGTGAGAATGCAAACGTGTGTTTACATGATGCATTACGTTGATACATGGATTTGGCAACATTTAGACTTCTTTAGTGACTTGTTCACGTCACAGCTCATCGCCAGTGTGTAAAGTTGCACTAATATAAGCCTATGTTCCCAACGACCAATCACTCATCACCATTGTTCCCAATGACCAATTACTGATCGGTCCACACACTTGTTTTTTTTCCTTCATGTTAAACTCTCTTCTTGGTGATATTTACAAGTAATAAAAGTTATTTATTTAATGTCTAACTATTTTCTCCGTGGCTACCTCCCACGCAGATGAGTCATCCTTCACCATATTCTCGATACGTGGTCAAGTACTAGTGTGGCATAAACCAAGAGAATGGTACATTTAATGCTTAACCGCCTACAGTGCGGTGGCTCTGATCTGCTGTTTGGGTATTTATTTATTTCATTGCCATGGTTTGTGTACACGTGTCCGCTTTGTGACCCCTGCCCCGTGCGTAGGGCACGTGGGCTCACTGAATGGTTAGATAAGGATGAAAGTGAGCCCTACAGGAGATTTTCACCATCATCAAAAACACTAATTGAGTATAATCGGTATAATCTTTTGGCCGAACAGTGCTCATCTCTCCAGTACAGTTCGAGAGAATCTGCAGCTCATGGTGGCCCAACACCTCACTGACACGCGTTTATGCTGCTTTGTCCTTTAATGTATCACCTCTTTGTGTTTGGCAGTTGAACAAACATAGTTATAATTATAATATGCAATAAGGGTTAGGGTGGTAAAGTTGTACATAGTTTGGAGAGAAAGTTGCCATAGTTGGGACACTGCTAAAAACAGCAACTGGAATTTTCCCATCATATATTTCTAACCTTCCGTTAAAACCATGCTTGTGGGATGTCAGTAGCCCATGTGAAGAGGTACTAACTAACATGGCTAATGTTTCCAAAAGGCGGTAAGTGATAAACTGGGTCTGTTTGGAACCTTGTGGTAAGATCATGCTAATCTGTGGAAGAGAAATGAAATAATTGCCTTGGGACTGTTCAGTCTCTGGGCGGTTTTCATGGTAGTCGATGCGAGAGGACCGTTCTGTGGCTCTGAAACGTCACATTGACTCTCCTCCATGCAGCTCGCTTTGTGTACAATAATGGAGGAGCATTGGCATGCAAGTCCATGTTTTGGATTAGCCCTCAGTCCTAGCGAGTTGCATTCCCTAGACACTAGGCAAGCAGCCCCACACTACCCCGGGCTTTGTGTTCAAGCAAGTGGGTGGGCGAGTGAAAGTCGCGACGGAGGTTGTTGCTAAATGTGAAGCATAAGGGAGTGTGGTGGGAACACTCAAGTCTGCTTCCCATTAAACTTTATATACTGATTAGGAATATACCCAAAATCGTCACTTATTGCAAGTGAGTGAGTCAGAAACGAAAAAGGCAAATGTACATGCTGAAAGATACCTAAACTCGTAAAGAGGGGTTTTGAGGTTTTTCACCTACACATGCAGCTGTGGAAACACTCATGCAAGCAGAGACCACAGAAGAACTGTCTTTTTCACTTTCACTTAACCATGGTCAGAAAGTATGAGCAACTCACTCTTCATGGAATGGAAAAATGAACAGGTTTCTGTGTGACATGGTGATTTCCCCTGTCTTCCTCCCACCTCCTGAAATCGAGCCATTAGCTGGATTGTCTATGCTAAAATGTTCTATAAGTGTTTATGAGCGTGTGTGATGCAATGTGATGTACTCCTGCCTTACACCTACTGTTCTCCGGATGGACTCATTATTACAATAAGTCAAATGCGACAGTCATGCATTCTGCACGCATTTCTTAGCCTACAATTAAATAGCACATGTCAGATTTTTATCTACAGGGGGGTCCCAAAATTCTCCACACATAGGGAACTGTGTTTGCCAGAGCTACATCGGTGTTTGTTCATGGACGTCCACTTCCTGGTCGGTCCGCAACGCTTCCAGTCTTTTTGAATTTGTTAATAAGTTTGGCATCAGTGTCGTGTGTGTGTGTGTGATGTGCTTGTCGTGTTTCCGGTTAAAGTCCATCGCAACCTTGCGACAGCTTCCCGATCCAACCATGGGAATGATTTCAAAAGTCGTTTATCGTCATGTGTACAAGTACCGTGTATGTTTGTACACGTGTCTGTACATGTGTACAAATTACAATGAGAAACTTTCTCGAATGCTGCTCCACCGACTACAGACAATACGTTCTTCTTTCTGGCATTCTTAAAAGCTATCAAAATTATATATATATATATATATATATATATATATATATATCTCCACCAATATATAACATCGAGCCATCAGTGATAAATCCCAGCTCAGTTGTTCAGGCTGATACCCTTTGAACTGTTTTCTTTACGTCATCGATGGCGGCTCCATGGCGACCCTGACTGACATACTGGAGATGAATGAATGGATCAGTCAATAGATTTTATTCAGCGTGATGAATTAGAAAGGAAAGTTCGACACTTGGCACTAAAGAGGTTAGTGTGAACACCTGGGTGCTCATGCAACAACATCAATCACAGAAGACGTGTAACCCGTAAACCAGCATTATGTGTGAGATGACTCGAGTTCCCGCTGAAGGACACATTCGTCTGACTCTCACCAGCTCTCCATTCATAACCACACATCAAGGTTCAACCTAACACACAAAGATCGAAGCGTCACATCATTCTCAAACGAAAGCGGATAAGCACATCACGCCGTCTTTATTAAAATCAGCCTTGGATGAATAATAAGGACCTGTTGATGATTACAGCAGACCAGCTGTGCTGATAACCTATTGATTACTGATGCACTGTGCCTCTGATCGCTCAGTCAGTTTTACACACAAATCATCACCTGAAACCCAGTCTGTAATCAAGCGTACAGACAGTACACGGGGAAAGGTATGAAATCTCGCGTCTTCTGTTGAGGCTGGGACTTCTTTTATGTTCGCAAGCTTAACTGTGAGGACCAAAAGGTTCTCCAGAACCTGAAAACTCTCGCGAATTTCCTTGTCAGGTTGTTGAAATTGAAGTCATGGAGAACACGTCAGTTAATCAGACAAGAGCAAACATGTCTGACCCTAATCAAGCTCAGTCCTTGTGGTCAAAGGTTTATAAACTTGACAAGCCAATCACATCTGAGAAGAAGTTAATCATTCATTAATATTCATTACCCATTTCAATACATTTCAGCTCTTTTCTTCTTTTTTTTTTTTTTTTGTTAAATTACAGTCACGTGAATGTTGTAAATCTCTCTAATGCAGATTAAAGTTGTTGTAAAGTTCACACCCACCTCAGAGGAATTTTGACAGCCAGGTATCTATCGATGGCCACCGCGAGCAGGCTGAATATGGAGCTCTGAGTGAGCACTAGGACGAAGCAGGCGAGGAAAAGACAGCCGTAGAAGTCGCAGGGCAGCCCGATGCTGATGGTGATGGCGAAGGGGATGGCGAGGCACCCGACCAAAATATCGGCCACGGCCAGAGACACCAAGAAGTAGTTGGTCGCGTTTTTGAGAGTGGAGTTGATGGCCACAGCCCAGCACACCAGCACGTTGCCGACGATGGACAGCACAGCGATGATCAATTCAATGGTGATGTAGAAAGTATTCATCTCAGCGAGGAGAAACGCGCGCGCCGCCGTCCGAAAGTCGCCTACGAGAACACTGACTGAGCGCGTGCAGGCGCGCGCGCTGAGAAACACCACCTCTTGCAACAAGTCGCACATTCCCCAGCTGAGTCATCTGTGTAACCTGCCATCTACATGCATTCAAAAAAAAAATGCATGAAGTTACTTAAAAGTCATGGCTTCGATGAGACTTTGTGTTTTGCATGCTTATTCAAACACAATCATTTTAATTATTAATATTATTATTATCATTAAATAAACCGGCTAATCAATTTTTTTTTCCTCAGTAAGAAGTTCCTGTAATGATCTCCAAAAAAATAAAGGAGGACAAGGGAAAAAAAAAGAATGAAACGGAATTTCTTACCCTGTCTGTTGCAGCTCTCGTGTTACACTGAGGAAATGCGAGTCCAACACATGGCTTTCAGAAGTGCCCATCACAACACAGAGACACGCCCCCTGCCCGACACAGGCCACGCCCACACGGCGTGTGTACTCATATTCTAGACCTGTAAATATACAGTACTGTATTCCTGCTAACAACTAGTCACTGGTGCGTGGGACAACAGGACAAGACTGAAGGAAAGGGAAGACTAGACGTGAACACGTGAAAAAAGTGGACTTCAGTTATAATCAGTGACAAAATGGCTGAGTGTCAGTCTACTTTCTTCATGAATACAAATCTGATCAAACCTTCACGCAAACCTAACCGGATTCTTTAAATGTGATTTGAATGAAATGCCAGCATTCAGTTTCACGTGATTTATGTATTTCCTGAGTCATTTCATTCGATTTTTAAAAAAAACAAAATTCATTTCACGTGATTTTATTACGTTATTTGTTTTGACACGTTTTTTTTTTACCCAATTCATTCATGTTCACATGATTGATTTATTTTGACAATTTTACTGAATTATTGATTCATTTATTTTCAAGTGTTTTTTTTTTATACATGATTCATTTTTCACGTGATTTTCTAGAAACTGGATTGATTATACAGTTTATTTATTTTAATGTGATTTTTTTTTTTCAGACACGATTCATGTATCTACATGCATTTACATCCACATGTATTTTCACATTAAAGTATTTATCACGTCATTCACGTGATGTCAGATGATTATCTCGGTTCACGTGTGCAGTTTGAATATGTCTTCCACATTTAATAACATATTGCTCACATGATCACAGCCACATGTAGGGGATTCTGTAGTGAAGCACAAACTTTCCGTTCTGCACCCACATACCAGTTTTCCTGTCCAATCACACACGTTTTAAATGGACGTCATCGTGACTCTTCCCTCTTCTATCGTACAGCGCAACTCAGAGCACATTTCATCAACAGTGACGGTCTGTGAATCACTTTCAGTGACTAATTCACCATAACCCCCATTTTTATGATTAAGAACACTTTAACATCAGAGACAGAGAACATCTGGCCATAAATTCATCTCACCAGGCAAAACTCAAACCCTTCAAACAGGAAACAACCGACACCCAAACAAAATGCGGCACTGGCGTCAATAAATAAGACACGTTTTCGCGTTTTAAGAGCGACAGGAAATAAAGAACTCTCGCTTTGCACACAAATACAGTTGTGGTTTGAACACAGTCATGTTTATTTCCTTCTAAGCCATGTAATATTCAGGATGTGTGTGTGTGTTAGCGTTGACGAATTTGCCACGGTGCTGTACGACTTGACACTTATTGTTATTGTTAAATATCACTGCTGCCTAGAGTCGCATTTCATTTATGTCTATATGTACTATATACACACTACCTGACCTTTCACAAAAATATTTTCATTCTTAATATTAATACTTGAATATTTAATCAGGGTAGAGAAAATAACCAACCCTTCTACGGTCCGCTAATGTCTGCGTTTAGCAAACTGGCCGGGAGTTAATGCAAGATTCAAAAATACTTCGCTTAAAAATACTATGGATAATTATCCAGTCTCTGTAAACAGTATAACGCTACTATCTGTACCATGCTTTTACACAGAAAAACAATAACTACTCTAAGCAAACTGAAATAAATACAGTCCAGTCCAGCCCAAATCACCTTTACAGTCCGTTCTCATTTCAGAATATATAAATGTGTAAAAAGGAAGGATTTTGAAAGTGTGACGCAGAGAAGCAGCTCTGTGTATATATATATATATATATATATATATATATATATATATATATATATATATATATATATATATATATACCACATTGTGATGTACGTGTATGGAACAAAATGAGCAGAAAGTGCTTGGATTCTGTGCCTGCCATGTGCCATTCCTCCTTTGAAGGGTCAAGTCTCAAAGTACTTGTAGATTTGAGAAACATATTGCATGACGCTCTGCCAGTCTGGTCTGTCTGTGTGCATCAGCTCATCAATGTCCTGAACATATGAGAGAGAGAGAGAGAGAGAGAGAGAGAGAGAGAGAGAGAGATTATTCTACATCATCCTACATCTACATTATCCAAATCCTACATCTCACATGTGCACACCATTCCCAGTTTATTAGCTCACCTTGGTCACTGTAGGTGTTGGTGTAGTCTTCCTCCATCCATCTACTGAAATGGACCACCACTAGGATATGTGCTCATTTACTTGTTTACCATACCATTTGTTTATTACACACACCTACCATGTTTTTGCACCTCCATCCTCTACCCTATATAAGAGTTAGTTTCTGACAGTTGAGGGATGTTTTTTCAATCCAGCATCAACACTGACACGTTTAAAACGTTTACGGTGTAAATAAATGATATTTTTAGTCCTGAAGTCAGACTTAGCTGCTCAATCTATTGTCTAGTCCTGTGTACCGCTCTATTGTTTTACTGTGCAAGTCCAAGCTCAGCTGTTTAAACATGTCATTACAAAGAACTTTGGTCTAAATGGGTTTATTCCGGGTTCTCGGGTTTCCTGCAACAGATCAAACCAGAGTCGTCATTGGAAGCTTAGACAACATGGCTTCGACTCTCTTATTTCAGACACGTCGTGTGGAAAGGACAGTCAGTGGAAGAGGACAAGGTGGAAGGACAATGAAGAAGAGGAAGGCTTGCTACATGGTGGATCGGCACAATCACCACCAGCCGTGGATGCCCCACTGTCAAGTCTTAGCTGGTTGGCAGAAGACCGGATGATTTTCAAGACCATCCATAGAGTCTCCGTGAATCGACATTGACAACAACTGGTTTCCTCCCACTTCTGTGTGCATGGTGCCCCGACCATGGCGGATCCACGGAGACCCTGACCTACATTTCTGGAGATGAATGAATGGTTCAATCGATAGATTTTATTCAGCGAGATGGATACCTGGGTGCTGATGCCATAAAATCAATCACCAAAGATTTACAATCCATAAACCTGCATTGTGAAAGGTGACTCGGTTCCAGTTTGAAGGACACATTACGGTCAGAACACTCGTTCAGGATCGTAAGAGATCTTTTGTCTTGATGTTACCGAGGTGTATTTACCACACCATAATATTCACTCCAGTCCTGACTCTCAGCACATGCACATCATCAGCGCTTCATTAATAACCACACATCAAGGTTCAACCTACAACCCCGATTCCAAAAAACAGTTGGGACGCTGTGTAGAATTTAAATAAAAACAGAATGCAATGATTTGCAAATCTCATGAACCCGTATGTCATTCACAATAGAATGTAGAAAACATCAAACGTTTAAACTGAGGAAATGTACCGTTTTAAGGAGAAAATAAGGCAATATTGAATTTGATGGCCACAGCACGTCTCAAAATAGTTGGGACGGGGCAACAAAAGGTTGGAAAGGTAAGTGTTACTAAACAGAAACAGCTGGAGGTTAACTGGAAACAGGTCAGTAACATGATTAGGCATAAAAAAAAAAAAGAGTATCTTAGAGAGGCGGAGTCTTTCAGGAGGGTATTGGGTATGAGTTCAGGTTCACAATCGGAACCTATATTCAGTTCTGCATCTTCATTTCAGATGAGTGGGAAGACTCGTGATGAAATTCGGGTTGTTGAAATGATCTGGGTTAAACTAACAGAGGAAGCTCGATCTTCGAAATTCAACATTCAAACTGAAAGAAGTCTAAAGCCCTAAAAAAGGAACAATACAGGACTGATTCATGTTATTGCTCATCAGTATGACAAGAGAAGGGATTTTCCTTAGTGTCTTTATCAGATGTGAGGATTGCACATCTTAAGACACAGGGGCAGACAGCAGCGTCACAATTAGTAAGAGGCATCAGCGATAACCTGCGTTCCAAGAATAGAGCAGCACACTGTAGATAGTAAGCACGGATACTGTAGAGTGGATATAAAAAGTCTACACACCCCTGTTAAAATGGTAATATGATAATAAGTGTAAAACAATCAAACTTTTATGGGGGACCAAAAAACTTCCAATAACCTAGCTGCATAAGTGTGCACACCCCTAAACTAATACTTTGTCGAAGCAGTTTTTGATTTTATTACACCACTTAGTCTTGACTTGGCAATATGTTCCCACTTCTTCTTGCAAAATTATTCTAGATCCTGTGCACAGCCCGCTTCAGCTCACCAGTTGGATTGAGGTCTGGGCTCTGGCTAGATCATTCAAGAACACTGACCTTCTTTTGGTTAAGATGTTCCTTTATTGATTTGGATGCATACATCCCCCTTGATAAAAGCCACAGTTCTGCTGAAGAAAAGCAGCACTAAAGCATGATGCTGCCACTGCCATGCTGCACAGTGGGTGTGGTATTCTTTTGGTTATGTGCTTTTTTTTTTTTTTTTGCACCAAACATATCTTTTGGAATTGGACTCATCACACCATTACTCATTTTGCCACATGGTTTGGGGTGATTTAGTTGGGCTTGGATATTTTTGTGACAAAGGGCTTCCCTCTAGCTCCCCCTTCCCCATAGCCCAGACAGGTGAAGAATATGAGAGATCGTTGCAAGAATATGAGACATATGCAGAGAGGAATCAGAACTTGTCGGATATTCCTGCAGCTCCTTTAATGTTGCTGTAGGCCTTTTGGCAGCCTCCCTGGTAAGTCTTGTCCTTTTGTACATTTTTAAAGGCTGTCCTGTTCATGGTGATGTCACTGTGGTGCTCCATTTTCTCCACTTGTTAATCATGGCCTTCACAATATATGGAACGTATAATGTTTTGGAAATTCTTTTATACCCCTCCTCTGACCGATGTCTTTCGACAAGTGAGATAGCGTACGTGCTTTGTAAGCTCTTTTGTGGAACCGTGGCTCCAGCAGTCAGATAAAGCCAAGAAGATGTGAAGAGAACCCTACAGCAGTGGTCACCGACCTGTTCCTGGAGATAGACCTTCCTGAAGGCTTTAGCTCCGACCATAATCGTGCCCATCTGACCATCTAATCATTGCCTTAAGAAGGTCTTGTTCAACTAAAACAGGTGTGTTAGATTTCGGTTGGAAATGAAACCTGCGGGACGGTCGATCGCAAGGAAGAGGGTTGCTGAGTCGTGACCAGTGTCCTACAGAAACAGCTGGTCTTTATTTGGGGTTAATAACTTTGAACATAAAATTGAATGTGATTATTCAATTACTCAATTATAAAACGGTGTGCACATTTACGCAACCCGATTACTGTAACTTTTTTATTTTTTCTTATTTTTCACTAAAAAAGTTTGTGATTGTTTTTGACTTGACAGTGAGGGTAGAAAAAGTTCTCAAACGATTTATTGGTTTGGTTTCTTTCTTTTTTTTCCATTACAAAAACCTGCCATTTCAACAGGGGTGAGTAGACTTTTTTTTTTTATATCCACTGTAACCTGATAAAACATCTTTATGACTTTTAAACAATATTAGCGTGTGGGAACCAGTCAACCTGAGACTCACAACAGTATCAGCCAAGGTGCTTGTTAAAAAGGAGCTGCAGAGAAACTGTTAGAGCAGTTCAGTTCAGCGAGCACTGACCACTGAGATGCGTGTGCTTCCTTTCCATTCAGGGTCTATATTTTACTTTGAGTCAACGTGCAATTCATGGCACCGTGAGTTCATTTTTAATGCTCGATGCTCGCTGATACTGCTCTGCCATCTCACATTGTTTTGACATTTTACTGAAACATGTTATCATTTCTTAACCCACGTTTATTATAATAACTGGATTGCATCCCATTTTAGCGTCACCTTTGAAGGATGCTGATCAGAATAATGCACACTGCGTCAGTATCAGGACTAACCTTCTCCCCGTCAACTAATCCATCGCTCCCTCGTGCCTTTCCCTCCAAAATGATGCCTTACTGTTTGAAGAATGGAATCAAGAAGATCTCTTACCTGGTCTGTATTCATGTCACTAGTCTAACCAATAACTACTTCCCCCAGTGCAATCTATAGACTGTGCCCTGCAGATATTTCCTTTGTAATAGTTGGGAGTGTGAGCTGAAACACTAAGTGTTAAATATTTTATGAATCTAATTTAACAGGATCCCTGTGGGAAAAAAAAGCATTTGCACACGCTTCCAGTGTTTATCCACAACCCCCCTACACCCCCCTGCTTAATGTCTTACCCAGACATTTCTTTTACAAGGGGTTGTTTGGGTAAAGACAACAGGTAATGGAAGATAAGCTAGAAGAAATAAATGATTTAATAACACTCAACTTTTCATTTAAACACGCTCTGACTGTCCTTTAATCACACGTGCTATTGTTGATGACGTTTGGAAAGCTGCAAAGTTTTTACCGTAAGTTGAGATAAAACACTTCCCAAAAATCAGGTCACTAAATCTTTTCCCATCCGCAAACACATCGCAGTTTCTTTGGTTTTAGTTTAAAGGTACTGTATGAGTAATGCCAGTTGGGATGAGAGCCAACACAAACCCACTGCTTCTTGACTGTGAATGATCAAAAATATTGAAGGTAGTGGTGGTTCTAATATCTGGATATCTGAATAATCCTTCGATCATTCAGAGTCTGGCAAAGGAAGAGAGAAATCCTGAAAACAAATCTAATCTGCTTTAGCTTTGAGACCAGAGAAAGAACAACATACAGAGAGAGTAAGCAGAGAAGGAAAGGACAGCAGTGGGCACGACTCCAGCCATGCTTCATGTCATTGCTATTTGTTTTTTCTTCGAGCAAATCGGACAGGTCAGAAGCCAAACATCATGAGTGGAGACGGTGAAGGGTTGGCGAGCTAGACCAAATAATGCTTCTGGTTCTACTTTTTTCTCTCTTCGTAATGTTTACATTTACAGCATTTAGAAGATGTCCTAATCTAGAATGATGTACAGAAGTGCTCTGTAGTGCTTGTGTACCAAATTATCGTCATTAGCCTTATCAAATACAACGCTACGTCATACTAACACTAGGCTAAATGTTTTACTTGTGACTACTCGTAGACTACTAGTCAAAAGTAATAACTACTTACTGAAAAAAATATGTTTTGTTTCATACATGGCCATTATCAATATGTCTATAATACGATAAAATTACATACAGGTGACAAATTAAAGGGAAAAAACGAAATAAAGTGTGTTGGTAAGGTGTTGGGTCATCACAAACAGCTTTAATGCTCCTTGGCACTGACTCTGAACATCTCTGGAGCTTTTCCAAAAGATGTTTCCTGGGTTGGCGTTTTGATGATGGTGATAGAGAGCGCTGTTGAAAGCTCCAAAAAGTGTCCACTCAGGCTTGAGATCTGGTGAGTGTGAAGGCCACAGCATATGATTCAGAGCGTTTTCATCCTTATCAAACCATTCAGTGAGCCCTCGTGCCCTGTAAATGTGGGCGGAGTCATCCTGGAACAGACCACGCCCATCAAACTCCCATCAAATTTGACTCCCGGTCAAATTTTTGACTGATAGTGTGTGTACTGTATATTCGGCACTCAGATCCAGATGTATTCCGCTTGTGAAACTGGAGTCAATCAGATCATATCCGTCCAACCAGAGAGGGGGTGGGACGTCCCTGATTCACTTTACTAAATACCGGGACACTATAGAACTATTTCAGAACAAAACAATCACCAAAAGATGCAGGTTAAGCAGCACACTATTAACATTCTCGTATAGGAAATAAAAGACTTCACATTCTCTCTCTGCACTCTGGATCATTCTAATCAATAATTACTGCTGCATGATGTGTGCTCGCTCTGGTTTTTGCAAACAAATCCACACAATTTCCTCACTACCCACAAAGAAATTCAACAGTGTGAGTGAGAGCAACAAGGGGTAAAACCAATGACCTTGGAACTACAATGGTGTATCAGTTGTTTGAATGCTTTCCACACTGCGTTCATGGCTGTCTATTGTATGATTTCCTTTGTAGTCTTCCTCCACCTGTTGCTGTGGTTTTACATTTTACTCAAAGCTATTCTTTTGCTCTTTTTAATGTCTTCCTACACTTTGGCAATTTCCATATTTTTACGCTGGCTGTAAATTCCTAGAGCATTCAGTAGAGGCCCATGTGTATTGCATTTATTATTATTATTATTCTTAGCTAAAGAAAATGACTGCGAGCGCATGTTAAGTTTGGCGTTACGCATTCTCACGCACGTACATCTGGCCATCTAGCTGTGTGTGTGTGTGTGTATGTATGTGTGTTTTCTCACCAGAGAGGGTTTAATCCCAATACTTTCAGCTGCTTGGAAGGCTAAGGTCAGATTGCGGCCCTATGGAAAAACAAACAGGAGTATTAAAGGTCATTTACCACACAGAAAGACCAACGGAGCGACAAACACCCAAATCGACAACAATAAACACGGACATGGCTGTCAATACACACCACATGTGACACGTACACATCACACACCTAAAATAAACATCTGTGCATCTTATCCTCGTTACCATAGCATGGCGTAGTCATCTAATTACGGCTCTAATGCGGGTTTGAGTAATAATTTAGTTACATGATAAACAAGGATTGGCCTATGCACTATTTAAGCAGCTCACCTACGTCAATAATTATGAGCTACTCCAATCTAAATGTAATATATACAAACATAATTATGTTAGTACATCCTGTTTTTCTTGACATGGATGAAACGAGTCTCTCTGAGAAACACCTTCCACACCTCCCTTCGTCGGCAAACACACGAGGTCCATTTTTAATCATTAGAAGCCTTTATGCAATCCATAAAGCTGAATGAGTTGGTATTTCTCTCTAATTAATTAACGTCACAGCTAAGTAAGCAGCTAGTTTCTGTTATAGTAACCTTGAAAACAGAAACATCTTACAAAAAGAAATTACTATCAGTGCTGCAGTCATAATTTCTCAAACCTTCATAAACACCACTTTTACACGCGGAGCTCTCAGTGATATATGTCCATGAAAAAAAAAAAAAACCACACACACACACACACTAGTGCGACAAGACAACTCTTTGTTTACTGTGTATTGTGTTCCTTCATCTGTCCATATGCCATCTGTTAATATATATTCTTTCAACAGCCTGCTGGTCATTCATTATAAGAGACAATGCAGGAGAGCTGGAGCTTTGAGGTCTTACATGCCATGTTTGATGACTAACAGCATCAGGTATCAGGAGCGAGATTAAACAAAAGACCTGGCCTAAAATGGGTGAGTAGTAATAATGTCAAGAGCTGGCGTGGCCAAAAATAAACTCCTGGAATACAGATGTGTGCAATTATAATGAATCGCAGGTTTATAGTAACGCATTGATCAGTTATAGAGTAAAAGGTCATTCACAGAGCTCTTCAGGACTTTGGCCTTTCCGGTTTCTCTCGGTAACATGACAACATGACCGTTGTTTTGTATTATCTCTTGAAGATAGAGAAAAAAAGAGAGGCTGTTTAGGGAATGCCTGCTTATAGCTGATATAATACGTGAAAACACCTTGTTTCGTGGACGTTCCAGAACATTAAACGCTGCTAGAAATGGATACAAATAAAGTACAATGTATCATTCATGAACACAGGTAGGTACATAAGTATTTGGACAGCGACAGAATCTTTGTCATTTTGCCTCTGTACACCATCACAATGGATTTGAAATGAAGCGATCAAGATGTGATTGAAGTATAGACTTTCAGCTGTAATTCAAGGGGTTTAAGAAAAATATTGCATTACTACAACCATGACTTCCTGTAGACTCAGAGCTGTTATCTTGGCAAAGGGAGGTAGCACAAAGCAGTGAGGAAAAGGGTGCCAATAATTGTTGCACACCTATATTTAACAGATTTTTTTTTTTGATAAACCTGTGTTGTGTTTGCAATTGTTGGATATCCATGGGAGCCGAGAATTTTTTTTTTTTTTTTTTTTAAACAAAAGATCAAAAGGTTAAACAATAAAGACAATCATTCACAGCCTTCTTTGCTCATATTTACCAAGGGTGCCAAAATTAGTGGAGGGCACTGTATTTGTCGTGTGTGTGTGTGTGTGTGTGTGTGTGTTACCTTGTCCTGGCTGATGAGCTCTTGATAAGGGATATGTGCAGGTAGATATGTGTGTAGCAGTGCACAGAAGGCCAGACCGTCACTCCAACTGCTGCTGAAGTTAGTCACGTCGACGTTCTAAGGAACGGGAAAAAATGGAGGGGAAAAAAAACGATTCACCAAGGTGTGAAACCATGACAGATTTCCGGTATTCCTGCATTCACAAATCCCCCTGTAACTACAATGCAACACAACACCATGTGTACTGCCTCAGAGTAAGTACCAGAGTAGCACCTGAAACGTCTTCTTGTAATCGTATGAAGGAGATATTTACAATTAGTGATACGGGGAGGCTCAGCGTGATGGGTTTGTTTATAAGATAGTACATATAAAGAACATTTCTAGCATTATTAGCTAAATACCATGGAATACTTCATCATAATTTACTACCAAAATTGACCTTTGTGCAAGTCTCTCCACACAACCTAGCCTGATAACTCGTTCTCTTTATAGTTTACAGTGCCCTGAGAAGGAAAACTGCCCTGTATATATTATTAAGATGAGGAGTTTGTAAACAATCATTTCATTATTAAAGAAAACATTTTTATGCAACACTCGTATCACCGATGTGAATATGTAACTGCCCCACTAATCATAATGACTGGTTGTGCCACCTACTATTACTGCAACCAGACACTTCAGATAACTGGAAAACAGTCTTTCACATCGCTGTGGAAGAATTTTGGCCCACGCTTCTTTGTGGAATTGCTTTCATTCAGTATCACTGGGAGGCTTTCAAGCATGAACTGCCCATTTAATATCCTGCAACAGCATCTCAACGGGGTTCAAGTCAGGACTATGATTAAGCCATTCCAAAACCGTATGTTTGTTTCTTTTGCGCCATTCCGAGGTGGATTTTATCTTGCGAGTTGGATCGTTGTCTTGCTGCATAACCCAGTTGTGCTTCAGCTGTAGATCATGGACTGATGTCCAGACATTCTCCTTCAGGATTTTCTAGTAGAGAGCTAAATTCATGCTTCCGTCAATTAAGGCAAGTCTCCCAGGCCCTGAAGCAGCAAAGCATCTCCACGCCATCACACTACAACCACCTTGTTGTGCTGTGTGGAAGACCCATGTCTTCTAAAATGTTCAACTTTCAATTAATCAGTCCACAGGACATGGGCGGACATCACAGTATCATTTTGGTAAATAGGAGTTCCTTTTTGATTTCCCAGATTAGTCATCAATGCTCTTTTGAGGAATTTTGCTAGGCTGGCCTCTTCAGCAAACCACTGTTCCAAGTTTTCTCCATTTGGAGATAATGGCTCTCACTGTGGTTCGCTGGAGTCCCAGTGTCATACTTCACATTGTTGGAAACGTTCCATTTAAGTGATATGTAGATTCAACAGGGCTAGGTGTGTCTAGTCCAGTGGACACCTACCTTCTTCTTTGAGATCGATCGACCTGCAGGTTTCAATTCAATTCAATTCAATTTTATTTGTATAGCGCTTTTTACAATAGACATTGTCTCAAAGCAGCTTTACAGAAATATCAACACGGTGTACAGATATTAAAGGTGCGAATTTATCCCAACTGAGCAAGCCACTGAGTGGCGACGGTGGCAAGGAAAAACTCCCTAAGATGTTTTAAGAGGAAGAAACCTTGAGAGGAACCCGACTCAGAAGGGAACCCATCCTCATCTGGGTAACAACAGATAGTGTGAAAAAGTTCATTATGGATTTATATGAAGTCTGTATGGCGTTAGGAGCAGCCGTAGTCCCAGCAGTCTGGAATTAAAGAAGATTTGAGCTCCATCCAGAGGCAGAAAGGATCTGGATCTCTAGTATCTCCATAAATTCGTGTGGGGCTCGGCGAAAGGAGAGAGGGAGAAAAAAGATAATTATGACTGCGAAGTAGCAGAACAGAATCTAGTCAGGGTAGGCTTGAGTAAACAAATACGTTTTAAACCTAGACTTAAACACTGAGACTGTGTCTGAGTCCCGAACACTAATAGGAAGACTGTTCCATAACTGTGGGGCGATATAATAGAAAGCTCTTCCCCCTGCTGTAGCCTTCACTATTCGAGGTACCGTCAGATAGCCTGCATCTTTTGACCTAAGTAGGCGTGGCGGATCATAGAAAACCAAAAGGTCGCTTAGATATTGTGGCGCGAGACCATTTAGTGCTTTATAGGTTAATAAAAGTATTTTATAGTTAATGCGAGATTTTACTGGGAGCCAATGCAGTATTGATAATATCGGTGTGATATGGTCGTATCTTCTGGTTCTAGTTAGGACTCTAGCAGCTGCATTCTGGACTAATTGGAGCTTATTTATATTCCTACTGGAACATCCAGACAGTAAGGCATTACTGTAATCTAATCTAGAGGTGACAAATGCATGAACTAGTATTTCCGCATCATGTAGTGACAATATGTTTCTTATTTTAGAAATATTTCTGAGATGAAAGAAGGCTATCCTAGTAATATTATCTACATGAGCATCTAATGATAGGCTGGAGTCAATAATCACTCCAAGGTCTTTAACTGCTGTACATCATGAAACAGAAAGACCATCCAGAGTAACCATGTGATCAGAAAGATTACTTCTAGCTACACGTGGGCCTAATAAAAGTATTTCTGTTTTATCAGAATTAAGTAGAAGGAAGTGAATTAACATCCAACGTCTAATGTCCTTTACACAATCCTCAACTTTACTAAGCTTCTGTCTGTCCTCTGGCTTCGCTGAAACATACAACTGTGCATCATCAGCATAACAGTGGAAGCTAATTCAGTGTTTACGAATAATTTGACCTAGGGGTAGCATATATAAAGTAAAGAGCAGTGGGCCTAAAACAGAACCCTTCCACCTCCAAACAAAATCGAACACACCTGTTTTAGTGGATCCAGAACTTCTCAATGATTAGATGGTCAGCTGGGCACCCTTACTGTTGGAGCTAAAGTCTTCATGGAGGTAGATCTCCAGGAACAGGGTTGGTGACCAACGGTCTACTCATGGGGTGTCCAATCTTATCCACAGGTGTGGGTGCAGGTTTTCATTCCAAGCAAGCAGGAGCCACACCTGATTCCACATGTTTAATCAGTTGATCTTGTGTTTTCAATAGACTCAAAACTTCTGTTTGGTTGGAATGAAAACCTGCACCCACACCGGCCCTTTCTGGATAAGACTGGACACCCCTGGTCTAGTCTAACTGAGCCCAATTATCGATTAAAGTAGACATGCATCTAAACCTCTAAAACTAAACAGTAACCTCGCTGTTGCCATAATACTATTTTACTCCACCATGCTACATTCATATACCAACACTTCGTTCCGAAAAAATGTGAGCATGTCCGTATAATCAGACTTCAGATTGGAAAGAATTCATTAATTAATTAAGTGTCGCTCATGAGGAAAAACCATCTCAGAGCTGTTCTGGCTCTACATCCCACTCTCATCTAAAGAAATGATATAATAATACTTCATTTGTTTCCTTAGAATTCCACCTTAACTAAACACTGCATTAGGTTACCAAATACAGAAATATGTTTGGATATCCAGATATTTAAATAATCACACCTATCTCTAGGCAAATTTGCAGATTACGGTTTGGCTGATTTGATTAACCCTGGTGAAGTACAGCTTGTGAATGGTGCAGCTCTCATCATCATGAATTTCACTGAGGTCCTTAAGAGCTCTTTTACCTGGAGAGCTTTTATAAACGTTAATAGTGGACAGAAGGAGAAGGGGAACATGTGGCGCAGCACGTTCTCTCTTTCACACACATACACAGAAAAGGGCTGGAAGGGGGAAGATGGAGCAGGATAGAAGCGGGGGCATTGTGCAGGAGCTATCTTATATGATGTCATACATTTAAAATGAGTGTGTCTGTATGAGGAAAGAGAGGAAAGAGGGCCAGCACAACAGAGGGAAAAACAGCGAGATGGATTGCACGTGCTGGACGTCACACTCCTAACTCATTGTCCTTTGCTAGACTTCCTGTCCCTTTTTGTATCTCCCTGTGCAGTTGTTGCTCTGGTATGTGTGTGTGTTTGTACATGGCTGAGTTTGGGAACGGGGCAAGAGGCCAGTTGAGGCTCTCCTGGGTTTAGTGGGTCACACACACTTCTTAAAAATCACTTGAAACACCCTGTGATAGTGGGCTCCGAAGGATATTTGTTCTCAAAGGCACAATCAGCAATGAGTTGATGAACAAGGACGCGTTGATGAGACATCCCTCCCACCCGGAGGCTCATGGCCGCGGTTGGGTCTGGCATCGTCGGGGATTGTAACTCATGAACTCTCGAGACGTTCGGATGAACACTTATCTTTTTCACCACTCGTGTTTTTACCAAAATAAAACAAACCTTTGTGACATTATCTCCTATGGGGGACACAGTGGCTTAGTAGTTAGCATGGTTGCCTCGCACTTATGGGGTCCGGGGGTCGAATCCTGCCTTCGCCCTGAGTGCGCGGAGTTTTCATGTTCTGCCTGTGCTTCGGGGGTTTCCTCCAGGTACTCCAGTTAGCACCCTGTCCAAGGTGTCCTCCACCTCATGCCCCGAGTTCTCTGGGCTAGGCTCCAGGATCAGTATGGAAAAAAGATGGATGGACATTATCTCCATGTCTCATTTGCACGCATACACCTCCTAGTAGGAGCATCCACAGACATGAGAAGCGAAACAAATTTTGTTTGTCTTGACAATTTAAAAGTTATTTCTTGTATCTCAGCAGTACGTCCAATACTATGCAGCGGACACACCAGGTTAATAGGGTGATTTATAGAATCGCAACGTAACAAAGTTCCAGGGATGTTAAAGTGAAGGGGGAGCTCACACCAGAAAGCCTATTTTTATTCTATCCTCTCCCATAGATAAGGAAGACCTGCACAGGCCTGTCTTGGAGGCCGACATTCTTTGCATGCCTGCACCATCTGTCTTTCTACCCATCCTGTGATCCCATAATCATCAACGAAAGCGCACACTCACACACCCCCCAAAGGGGGTTAAACGTGTGCTGGGGATGAAGTGTGTGTATGCGTGTGGTACAGAAGTGAGGTGGAGAAGCACGGAACTACATCCTGGTCTGTGTGACCCGCTGCTCATGGCTGCTTGATGAAACCGACATGTAGGGAGGGGAGAGAGAGCGGACAGGGTCTGCAGTGTTAAAACAACAGCAGATTCGATCACAATGCTGAGACTCTGTTCTGCTCTGGGGCTCTGAAAAGCAAACACTGAATCCAGGGACAGGAAGTCGCTCTTGGCCCGCTTGTGTGGGACTGAGACAGATAAAGCATGAATATGTTGATTTATGGTGATTTTGCTGATGTAAGGATTTGGCATTGAGATAGCGGGCTCTGTTTAAAAAAAAGAAAAGAAAAGAAAAGTGAACCTTTTGTTAAAACGCGTCCTTCACGGCAACCCGTGAACAACTTAAAACAGTAATAAAACCTGCATAATCTACTGTAGTAAATAGCGTGATGTCTGTCCAAGCCCACTATAGCTACGTTTTACCTTGAAATATAATCATTGAATTAATCATTGAATTACTTTCAATTACAAACATCCTTTTCCATGAGTTTTCCACTATAGGTTATGAAACATTTTGTAGCATGAAGGTGCTTCTTTGTTGACGTGGACTTCGTGTGTGTGTGTGTAAGAGTGTTTGCAGTCAGCCCTTCAGAGGCTTCAGCCCAAAGTGATCTGAATTTTGCAAACAGCTACAGGAGCATAAATAGCCTGGAAATTTCATTAACAGATGATACAAAGCCACACACTAGCAATTACACTGCCAAGGCCTCGTCTGTATTGAGGAAATGACAATGGGAAGCACTAATGGCACTACCATACACTTTACTGTCAGCCTCAGTCTAATGTTATAATTTGGATAAAAGTGGGTGGGTATAATTGGGATGACTGGAACCCTTGTAGCTCTTAAAGCAGGGTTGAGGGAGCAATTGAATTAGCAAATACACAAAAGGTGGTCAACTAGCATCCATGCTAATTGGGATGAGGAAAATCAAGGACATTTTTAGTGATTTTAATTAAAACTGATTTTTAAATGTAATCATTACCTTTCAATCTATAAATTGGGTCACTCTGTTTCACACTGAAAAAAAAAAAAAAAAGAATGAGGGAACTGAATTGCTTCCTCCCGTGATAGGAATTTCAGATAATGGTCCAAATATTCCATAGGCTGGAATGTCTTCAGGTTACAGGGTTGAGTGATTGGAAATATACTTGATCCCTAATTGTATTATCCTATAGGTTTTTTTTTTGTTTTTGTGATGTTCAGTGATGGTGCTTGATGAGTGTTTACTGGATGCTTGATGGTGCTTGATGAGTGTCAGACCCCCCCCCCCTTTTTTTTTTCTTTTGTGATTCCTATGACACTGAAGAGGAAATCAATGCGTTTTGGTGCTTATACTTGACAAGCCCTTAAGACAAACAGAACTAAATTGCTAAAATGCAGCAAGTGTTTAAATAATGCATAATCAAGCAAATAAAATGCACTGGCCGTATTATGCGAGTACAGGATAATAATGAAAAGTCAACAGTGCTTCTGGTCTCTTTGATTAACTTCGTTTGTGTGATGAGGTGATATAAAACAAACCTTTATTGCTTTTATGGCAATCACAACATTTCCTGTCTGTTGAATGAAAACACACACACACACACACACACACAAACACACACACACACACACAATACTTGACATGTCCCAGGACGACCCTGCTATTTAACTGGGAAAGAAATCACATTTCATGGCCATGTCATACAGTCAATGGCTGTAAGCGAATAAATCGATGAAACACTTCTTATTGCCTACTCCTGAGTTCATACACATCCGATATTTATCTCTCTGGTGATTTCTGAGCTAAATGATGATACCCTTTTGTACACATGTCCCCTTCTCTGCAAAGACACCCTAAATATATAAATAATGTACACACATGCTGCTTATTCTGGTCATTTGAGTGCAAAGCAGATTTAACCTGCAGCGAAGCAGCTTAGGGGTATAGTGCAATGACATGATATGTATTCAGAGTCAAACCCAAAGGGGGCGTGGCCTAAAGCAGAAACAGGAACCCCATCACTATGCTGGCGGAAAGACTGGAAAACCAGCAGATAAAGATGCTCCATTTCCCAAAATATAAACAAACTGGTAATAGCCTAATTTAAAGCACAGCCACCCTGACCAGGAAAACGGTTAGAGTTGTATGTGATTTGAGACATGAGTTAGTTCGTTTTTTCAGTTGGGGACACAGTGTGACATAATGCTACACTGCTGCGACTGTTTATGTTGGTATTGCACCACGCGGACACGTCACGCTACTTTCTGAGGATGTGTCCAAGCCAAACGACCACGGGACACACTCGGAAGCCATCTTGCATACGTGTAGCTCCCACAGGTCATTCTTTGTCCTGCAAGCTTCATGTCCAAACTCTCTTTCACTCAATATGCTATCAATGGTGCGCCTGTTATTCATATCTGCTTAGTAAATTGTACATTCTGAATAACGTACTAGTATTAGAACATGTGCGACTCAACATACAGTCCCCTCCAAAAGTACTGGAACATTTGGGTTGGAGATCGTAAGATGAATATGAGACGATAGATCAGCATTTCAGCTCTCATTTCCTCATATTTACATCTCTATGAGTTAAACAACTTAAAACATGGCACCTTTGGTGGCAGACCACCCAATTTTTAGGTGAGCAAAAGTATAGGAACAGACAACACTTAATATTTGGTTGCATATCTCTTGCTTGCAATAAGTGCATCAAGCCAGTGAGCCACTGACATCACCAAACTGTTGCGTTCTTCTATTGTGTCGCTTTCGTCTTTTACTACGTCTTCTTCCAGCTTCGCTGTTGTGTGGTTGGCGGGGGGGGGGGGGGGGGTGTTCTTCCTTCAGTTTCCTCTTCAGGAGATGAAATGCTGCTCAACTGGGTTTAGACCTGGCGATTGACTTGACCAGTCTAAAACCTTCCACTTTTCCCCCCTGATAAAGTCCTTTGTTGTAGTTGGTGCTTTTTGCACCACTGTCTTTCTGCATGATGACGTTCCTCCCAATCAGATTGGATTCATTTCTCTGTAAATTGGAAGACAGTCTGTTTCTGAATTCATTCTGCTGCCACCGTCATGAGTTATATCATCAATAAAGATTGGTGAGCTTGTTCCAGAAGCAGCCATGCAAGCCTAAGCCATGACACTACCTCCACCATGCTTGACTGATGAGGTTGTATGTTTTGGATCATGAGCAGTTCCTTTCTTTCGTTACACTTTGGCCTTTCCATCGCTTTGGTAGAGGTTAATCTTGGTTCCAGAACTTTTGTGGCTCACCTCTGTATTTCTTTGCAAATTCAAATCTGATTTTCCCATTCTTACTGCTGATGAGTGGTTTGCAGCTTTAGGGGTGGCCTCTATATTTGTGCACTTGAAACCTTCTTCGAAAGGTGGACTGTGATACCTTCACTCCTGCCCTGTGAAGGTTGCTGGAGATGTCACTACCTCTTGTTTTGGGCATTTTCCTTCATAGCTCTCACAATGTGCTGTTGTTTTCCATGCATGGCCTGTTCCATGTCTGGTTGTTAGTACCCCAGTGGTTTCTTTCTTGTTCAGTACATTCCAAATTGTTGTATTGGCTATGCCCAATGTTTGTGCAATGGCTCTAATAGAGTTCCCCTCTTTTCTCAGCTTCAAAATGGCTTGCTTTTCACCCATAGACAGCTCTCTGGTCTTCATGTTGGTTTATCCTTTTTAACAACAAATGCAGTCTTCACTGGTGAAACCCAGGGCTCAAACCAAGAGCAGACATTCAGAGGTATTAGTTCTAATATTATTAGAATAGTCAATTTAACAGGACACACCTGGGTAACGAGAACCACCTATAAGTCACATGTTCCAATATTATTGATCACTTGAAAAAATGGGTGGGTTCAAACAAAAAGTGCCAGGTTCTAAGTTGTTTAACACGTCTAAATGTAAATATAAGGAAATGAAAGCTGAAATCCTGATCTATTGTCTCGTATTCATTTTTTTGATCACAAACCCAAATGTCTTCAATGTATAACGAAAACAATAGAATTGCCCTTGCTGTTCCAATACTTTCAGAGGGGACTGTGACTTAATAGTGTATACCATACTTTCCAGTCAAACATTACAGTTGCCATCTGACATTGTCCTCACTACTATAACAATAGTCTATTACACACACACACACACACACTTCTAATCGACTGACAGCTGCAATACTTGTACTGATACACAAGTAGCCAAAATATTAGACACACCCTGCTTGATTTCACTGTGTCTTTAAATACGTTTGCATTGTGAAACAGAAAGCTGCCAGCACACCTTCTTACTACTGCAAGACGAGATGAAGAAAGAAGTGCAACAGGATGAGTCTGAGGTGAAGCGACTCAGAGCTGTGAATCATAAGAGATGCCAGACGAGGAGAGAGCACGAGAGACAGTACAGTGACACAAATAATGCGAGTTGGCACCCAGTGTCTGTGTGAGCGAAAGAGCTACAGCAGCAGTTTAACAGCCATTACAGCAGACGGCGTGAACTCAGGGCTGAGAATGGATTGATTTATGAGTGGGTCACTATGAGGTGGAGAGGATATTCTCAGCAAAGTGTTCAGAGTGATAAAATAACTGCTAAAGAAACCACTGTTTGGGCCACGTTACATCGCTGCTAAAAGAGGAAATAGTAAATACCAGTTTCCCGACACATTTGGGAGTGATACGGGGAAATACAAGTTGTAGAAATAGTGGTGTGTATAAACTGAAGATATGTTTCTCTCGCTCCCGAACGCATTCACACGTCATCAGTCAATCAGGTCAATCCTCAAGCACGAGAACTGGGTTAACATTACAGATTTTCACACTAGTTGACTGAGCTAGACTAGCTAGGTAGATCTTTTGAGGTTTTACAGTGTGAAAACTCCGTATTAAACTCATCACTTCAAGGTTCAGTAACGACTGCCTGCCTGCTGCGTTCAATATATCCAAGTACTAGAAGCTACTGTAACCCCAACTGGATTTGGCTAAGCTAGCTAGCCAGCAAACATTACCTTTCTGTAGATACTTTCTTTGTATGTGATCGAGGTGGTGTTCACTTCAGTTTAGCTAACATAATTGTTCTAAAAGGCATTCCTCGGCTGTAGAACAGTTTCAGATTAACCGTGTCAATTGTAGACGTGCTGTAAATAGGTCATTAGTAAAGTAATTACTCAGGGAGTTTTCCCCATCAGACGACTTATTTACTCTTACTTCGGTAATGTTCTTGGCCGCTAGTTTTAATTTTACCCAAGCCTGTGTGCTTTGTACTCTTTGCACCAGAAGTAGCACTTGTAGATTGTTGCAGTGCATTTTGGTCCTGAAAGGAACAGATGTGCCATGCTACATGTTTGTTGGTTAATATGTTTATAATGTTTAAACAGTTCCATAAAAACATTGCTAATAAAATTGTAATATTGGAGAAGTTCTAGTGCTAGAAAACAACACTGAGGTTATAAACATCAGCAGATGGACAAGGGTGAATTTCCGAGCTTGGAAGTGGACGTCATGTGATGCAATGATTTTGTGCTGTAAGGTAAACATCTGTGCTAGCAGTGTCCCAGAACAGACCTCTTGTACAGATCTCCAGATCTCAGTCTAGGGGCTCGTGTGTGTGTGTGTGTGCTCGCTTTAACAGGAACCGTTTTTGAGGAATCAGTTACCTTGGTATCTCTCTCTCTCATATTTCCCTTGTGGCATTATGACTCAGATGTAGTTTTGTCTAAGCCTCGCTCCCCCACTGTTTTCTCCAAAGGCTTGCTGCTCTACAGAGGTTGCTGCTCTTTAGCGTCGCATTTTGAAACGTTTAGATCCAAAGCCTCCTCCTGGCAGCGCTGTTTATATTTGCGCCACAGAGTGAGCGAGACGCGAACAGCTGAATCCTCTGTTTGTACGAGCGGCCTCGGTCCCCTGTTTTCTTTTCTCATTGTCTTCGTCCTGAACAAACAGCGGGCCCGGGCCCTTCGCTTTTTGTTCTTCAGCTCCGCACAAGAGCAAAGAAATGAAAGCGACCCAAATAAACTGGATCAAAGCGAGTATAAACATACAGTGGGAACATGATTTAGGAGATTTCTATTTTTATCCCACAGTAGATACAGACATGATTGAACTTGGAACAAGAAAAAAACAACAACATTCTTTCACAGTTCTTTAAATTCCCCTTGATTTTGTTTGGCTTCAGCGACTGGAACTGCGACGTGAAATAATTTATACTTTGAATTATAGCTACATCCTACACAACCCGTACACATGTGCATGTGTGTAACCTCATTAAATCTGCATTGTTCACTCTAACCCATTATAGCATCTCGTTAATAAAAACCCTTCCTGATCAATGTCTTTGGGGGGAAACGGACATTTAAAACGTGAGCTACGTGCTTGCAGAAGTACTCACGTGCTGCTAATGCACTAAATTAAGGGCTGGTAGTGTTAGAGTGTGTGTGTGTGTGTGTGTGTGTGTGTGTGTGTGTGTGTGTCCATTCCTGCCTTGGTCAAGCCTGCCTCACTTCGTTATTCATCTTATCAATTTCCCTGTGATTGGGCAGCTGATTTGCTCCTCTAGGCGCAATGCATCTGCCATGATCTCTCTTTCTCTCTCTCGCTCTCTCTCTCTCACACACACACACACACACAAATCATACATCATACATGACCAATCTACAACCAACAGGTTAGCAGTCATCCTGACGTGATGTTTGGCATCAAACTACAAACGACAAAAGAAAACACGGTTCATTAAAATAACACACGAGTCTTTTGACAGGAAGTGAACACGACCACACAGAAGCAGTTTAAATCTTGATGATTCAGTGTTTTGCTCGGGGATCGTGACAGGTTACAAAACACTCCTGCAGGCAGACAGACGGACATCTAATACGGTGTTCCACTGCAGCTTCGTGCTGAATTTTTCACTGCGCTTTACTGATGTGATCACATTAAAAATCCACAGAGCAAAATGGCTCGTTATCCTTATGGCAGGGACGTCTCTTCCTTTTAACTATTCTTTGATTTGATGAGCTGACTAAAAACAATGGCGAGAGTCGTTTGCTCTCTCTCTCTCTCTCTCTCTTTTTTTCCCAGAGCAACATCTCCAAGCAAGTCAGATGACTACAATAAAGCTTCATGATACCTCTTCTGTGCCAAGTGCAACATTAGTAGAGTTGTGTGTGTTGCTAACTGCCATCTTTTACATAATCGAACCTAATAAGTGGCTTTAATATCAACGATATGCCGAGAGGAAGACGGGGAACGCTTGCCGACGAGCTCATTCCGAAGGACGAGAGGTCACGTCTGCTGAGTCGTACGGTCGTGCTTTACATTCGTGGGTTTAAATGTGGAATGATTTATTATACGGTTTGTACAAAGTCGATCGTTTAATTCAAGCGGGAGCACAGGATACGAAACTAACGGATGATAAGACAACGGTGCCTAATTTCAGACGCGGGCACGCGGGCACGCGTTCTGTTCATGCAAAAATAATCCGTCCTGTCATGGAAAGTCTACACTCTTACTAAAGAGGGGTTTCTTTTGAAAATCTTTCGATTTATTAAGGAGTTTGTGTTTATTACTTATGTTACAGCAGCTATAAACAGTCATTCCCTCACCAGCTACTTTTTTGTAAGTTAATAAGACAAAAAAACAAACAAAAACAACAAAAAAAACAACAACGCAGCTTGCCATGTTACAGAGAAACCGTAAGACATTTTTCTTTTAATCTCATTATTATTAGAGTTAGATTATGCGGCATGTCCAGTTTACAATTTCCCATGTAAGCTGTTACGAGAGAAACAATAACGTATTAGAGCGAGTGCATGAATATTAACAGCGCTCTGGTATAAGCGTGCTCAGCTTCCTAAAGGCGTTCTGCTTGGAAACTTCTCTCAGAGAACCCCGACTGGTTCTAGATTGAACCGTTTTACTCTGGATAGAAATTTGCTAACTTTTTTAGTTGCCTTGGATGCATCTGTGAAAAATAGGACAGGAGTATTTCAATAATAACCTGCTTATATTAACAAATGCTTTCAAGTTAAATATTTGTGCTAAAGCAATGGTTTTTTTAGTCTGCACTATTCACGTTATTCTAATTTGCTCAAAGTCTATTCATTACAATCCGTTATCAGAAATTCGGCGGCTTTCAGCCTCGAGTCTATCTAAAAATCCATATTGGTTATTAAAACACCAAATATTTCTTCTGTTTGCTGATCGATCCTGCTGACGCAGATCATCCCAGGAAATGCTGGGTACTCGAAATGATTCTCTCACTTTCGGGAAATACTTTAGACTGGTCAGGGGCGTGCGTCGGTGCCGAAGCCTCGGGAACGCTGGGTGTGAGGCGGGAATACACTCTGGATGGGATGCCATTCCAACACGGGGCAATGTGCCCAGACACGCACACACACACGTTCACAACTAGGGGTAATGTTTTTATCTGGCTGTTTATCTTTCTCAGTCCACCTGCTTTTATTAAATACTTCATTTTGATATAGTTATGTGCACATCTCTCTGTCTGACTCCTCCCCACCCTGACAGCAGGAGGAAAGGGACGTGATTTGAATAAGACTGTTTTGTCTATGCGCACACACGCTTGTTTAGAAACTGTTGATCGTCGAAGTGCAGAGCGGCGCTGTGCTGTCAATCTCTGCATGTTAGATGGCAATTAGCAGCTGTTCCAGTCCCTGGACTGCTATTAGGGACCAGTGTGAGAGGGAATATTCTTACAGCTAATGACCCTTATGACAGAGTCCTGGACGAATGCTCTGACCTTTTCCTTCAGGTTCAGGGTGAAGCGAGCAAGTGTGGAAGGAGAAGCTGGCCCGAGGCCATGACCGTTCTCCAGATTCCTGATCTCTGCTTTATTATCTCTGTGGCTTTTGACATTAATTTGAGACTTATGCTCGAATTAGGCACGTGAAGCGATATAGCTGTAAATGGACTTGAGCACGTGACAGACTGTAACAGATGGTCTTTATTAAAGTTAAAGGTTAATGTAATCTGGTGCGCACTTGTTTTTGTTTTTTTTTTTGCATTTGCTTTTTTCTCCCCAGGTTGTAGTGAGGCTGTGTGAAACCCCCACCAGCTACCACAAAAAAAAAAAAAAAAACAGACAAGTGCAACGGAAAATAAAACCCAGATGTAGAAAAAAACCATAACAATGACAACAGCGTTTTTTTTCACACTTGCAAAAAAAAAAAAAGAGTGAAGTGTTTTTCAAATTCAGACGGACCTCTCGCACCTACACACTCACTAACACATATTTCCTCCATCCAGCTTGTGCTTTACTGTAGTATTTCACACTGTTCTTAGTGTAAGCAACACCGGATTTCATGATACCGGCTTTGAGGAGCTGAGAAAGAACTTGACTCTTACGCGGGCACACGGAAAAAATGCACAAGCAAATAATAACTGTAATTATGGCTGACGGTGGAAAGAAAACAACAAAACCCAACTATTACCTTAATCTTCTTACTGCATTCCAGCACTACCAGGTCTCACAATTACCCCTTTATAGGTAGGACTAGGTAAAAGGATACAGTAAGAGGACAGGAAATAAAAGAAATTTCCACACTACTGTAAGTACCATGCTTCTGAATCGAACAGGAATACCTCACAAAGCATTAATAAAGGCATGATGAAGCGTATACCAGTCAGCAGATGTTAGGCAAGTGATCTGGTAAATCCACTAAATGCGGTGACTGGACATTATGAAAGAATAGAATCTCCAGAGCGAGCAAACGATGACTAGACATTTCTCTGGGCAGTCTGCCTTTGTATCTGGATGCCTCGTCTTTTCTTCTTTTTCTCACAAAGAATAGCAGTTATTTTTAGCCATCAAACTAAACGTCTGTTTACTGTATCCTCTAATATGACCATGATGGAAAAGGCGGAGCAGGACGGATGAAACCATAATACGAATGTAATCGTAAGCGCTTTTAGCTCACATTTATGGCATTTGGCAGATGCCCTTAATGAAAGGCATGACTTACATTTATACACCTGAGCAGGTGAGGGTTAAGGACCTTGCTCAAGGGCCCAGCAGTGGACACTTGTTAGCGCTGGGATTTGACCTCCAACCTTCCGATCACCAGTCCAATGTCTTAACCACTGATGTATCGATGCTACCTCGCACGTGAAGAGGTTAGAGGCTCGGCTCTAATCTCCTTTGGCCTTATAGAGGCTGTTAGCACACGAGGAGTCATGGGAACAAATCCGCACGCATCGGGAAGTGCGGAAACACAGCACAGCTGCCAAATCTTCACGAATGTACACGGCTCTGCTCTGAAACGTATGGACGCTGCTAATGATTTCACACACTTTCCAGGATTTTGTTAATGGCTTTGTTCTGAAGCACAGGGAGGATCTGATGATCCTCATCAAGATCTAATTTCACACAGATTAGTTTTGACTTGCACTTAGGGCAAAGTGATCGTAAATAAATTATTTGGTAGCACTAAAAGCATAAATGTGACTGTGAGCAGTTCCTGTGTGAAAATAACTGAAGGAACAAAATAACTGAAGGAGAGAGAGAGTGAGAGAGAGAGAGAGAGAGAGAGAGGGTGATGTGAGGGAAGGAGGTTATAGCCTGTGCTCCTTACCGGATAGCCTTCTGTTTTCTTCTGGCACCACTTCAGTAGAGCATTCCTCTTAGATCCCCCATACTCCCGCGCTAGAGCGGCCAGAGGGTCTGTTCTTTCCACACTGACACCAGGGACACACACACACACACACACACTTGTCATTCACACTGCATCTGTGTATGTTTGTTTAAAGGAAGCTTATCTGAATTTATGAAAATTAATTTATGAACATATGACCCTCTCTGTGTGTGTGTATGGATAGTTTAAGTGTTTATCATATATATATATATATATATATATATATATATATATATATATATATATATATATATATGATAGAGTAGAGCTAGAGCCTGTGTGTTCAAGTGTGCAGTACGTGTGGTCTCTGTGCCAACTGCTCCCTCCCTTTCATTGACGTGAGCGTAAAGACGTGAGTTTTAGTGCGTGACTGGAGGAAAGCTAATAAGCACGTGTGATCCTGTGGGACGTGTGGAAGACACCAGGGTCGTTGCTCTTAGAAGTCTTGACACCACAGTCCCTAACAGTTACAGACTGAGTTCACGAATAAGCTAACGGACGTCATGAATCATCAAAAAAGTTTCTCGGCTTGTACTCGTGAAGACGAATCCGCTTGGGAAATTGGGCAGAATTGAAATACGCTGTACGTGAACGACAGTTTTGCGCACGCTTTGCTTCACACCAGATATTTCATGCGATATATTTCATTCCGTATTCAATCACAAACGCAGTGTTATCATTTTTACTCCGGGTAAACTCTGCAGGTTATTTACTTGGCTTTAAAAGAATGTTCCTCTTCCAGCCGAATGTCTCTTTACTGAAGGGTACTGTACATGCGATTAATTACATTTGAACATTTTCAAATGTTAAGTAGGGAATGACTCGGCTATAGTCCTTATCCTTTTTCTTACATTAGAAAGTTTCTAACATGACAGCGTCATATGTTTGTCCCCTTGACAAAAAAAAAAAAAAGTCAGCATATCATCAGCCATCATTTGGGTACGAGCTATGGCGGGTTCTCTTCCTGTGGAACATTATAGGTTTATTCGACTCTTTATTTTTGTGTGATTGTGTGTTCATGCTGGCAGGAAATCTATGCTTAGCGAAAGTCAATGACAATTTGTTTTTCTTTATCTGGTTGAGGTGAATGCTAGTCTACCGGGTCTACTTGTTTGCCGGGCAACTATGAATAATAATAATAATAATAATAATAATAATAATAATAATAATAATAAATAATCTTGACTGGGACCAGGACATGCAGTCATATTACTCGTGTTCTGGAGTACTTGCATCATTTTAAAATGATGATGCTGATATACAAAGCATTACACAGCTTGTCTCCTCATTATTTATCTGCTTCATTAACCCCTTACACCCCAAATCGCAGACTGGGCTCACAGTCTAATATGTTAACTGTTCCACAAGGACGCTTAAAATCTATGGGTGATGAGGCTGTTTCTGTCTCTGCTCCTTCCCTTTGGACCTCACTTCCTCCTGAACTCAGGAACGCTCAATTGATTGCTAATGTCTACTTTTATTATTATTATTATTATTATTGTTAATGTTATTTGTATTATTTTTATAATTGTTATTTTTTTCTGTGTAGTGCTTATTTTGTGTACAGCGCTTTGAGAAGCTGCTTTTAAAGGCGCTTTATAAAATAAAGTTATTTATTATTATTATTATTATTAACAAATACATAGTGCATGAAGATGTAATTTTCCTGTCATGGCTGTGAGTGTGAGTGCCACCGCACATATACAGTCTAAAGAGTTATTTTGCATGAAATCATTAATCTCACGGCTTTGCAGTGTATTGCTCCAGTGTTCAAATACAAGATAAAAATACTTATCTTTTTTTCCTCCATTTTATTATTTTTTTTTTACGACGCTCCCTCGTGTGGATCTACGGCCTGCTTGTTGTAGCTCCGAACCGCCATTACACCGTTGCATATTTTAAAACATTTTATCATGGAACTCAATGGAAGTACAGTGTTGAAACGAGCGTCTCTGGTAAACACAGGTGACTGGAATTCACAAAAACACCTTGATAGTGGGCTCTGAATGTGCGGATCCTGCTGTAATGTTACCGTTACAGATGATATTGTCATTGATCACTGGAAGAGAACGCTCCAAAACCATTCTAACCATGAACTGATCCTTTAGTGCCTCTAGTGGACAATAGGAGGAGACTCAAAAATGATCAAATGCACATCAAAGTGCAATATGAAGCTAATTTAGCAGCTATGTGGTATGTAAAAGGGTTTACACGTGGCAGTTTTGGTGTGTTTTAAATTGTGTGTGTGTAGATGCTTACTTGAGCTTACTGTTGGCCCGGCTGTAAGTGAACGGGGACGTTCTGCTGCTTAGCGCAGCTGGAGTCTTGATGACTGACTCGAGGGACGGACTCTTTCTCATCAGAGACGAAGGCTTCAACTCATCAACTGAAAACGAGACGGAGAAGCTGACAGGAGTTACAGATGCAGAACAACAACAACAACAACAAAAACCCAAGCAAGACAAAAATGGAGGTTGACTAATGATGTGTCAAACCTCCCATAGTTAGTCATATTTGTTCAAGTTACCCTCCGATTTACGCAGCCGGGATCTTTTCACAGTACTGTGGTACATTCAGCTTAGCTAGATGGTACACTCTCAGCATTTCTATAAAAGCCCTATCAGAGACAACATGAGGAAGACCAGCTGAGAATGAGTCATGTCTCACACTAGACTTCTCTGACATGAAACAACTGTGTTCATTGCTGTACTAAAAACCCCAAAGGTTTGATTCAAACCAAATTCTCATATATACAACTGAAACATTTTACACTGCCGAATTAAGCTGAGCATTACGTAAGGAATAATATAGGGAAATAATCAGTGATGGGCTAGTGTGATGCGGAGATATACTGCTGAATTATTTTTCAATAACAGTACGTCACAACTGTGTTTTATTCCTCTTATACCGCAGTAACTTCCCAACAGTTTACAATTGTTCATTTGTCAATGATTGCAACATCTTACTTTCTTTTTCGTTCATTTAGAGTTACCATTTAATGTTGTGGAGCTATTGTGAAACAAGTTATCACTTACTTTATAGAAGGTATATACAACCCCGATTCCAAAAAAAGTTGGGACGATGTGTAAAATGTAAATAAAAACAGGATGCAAGGAATCCTCGAAATTAAAGAGGTTTTTAAAGATGTTTAAAGAGGTTTTTAGCTTTTTTTTAAAAAAAAAATCAGCGCTCGGTTCAAAAGCCTGCGTCTCTGATGGTATGGAGGTGCATTAGTGCCTATGGATTGGGCAGCTTGCACATCTGGAAAGGCACCATCAATGCTGAAAGGTATATACAGGTTTTAGAGCAACATCTGTTTCCATCCAGATTCCATCCCATCTTTACTTCTGAGAGACTCTGCCTCTCTAAGATACTCTTTTTATACCCAATCATCTTACTGACCTGTTGCTTATTAACCTAACTAGTTACAAAATGTTCCTCCAGCTGTTTCTTTTTTAGCAACATTTACTTTTCCAGCCTTTTGATGCTTTTTGAAAATTTTCCAAAATCACCCCCCCCCCCCCCCCTTAAAATGGTATATTTACTCAGTTTAAACATTTTATACGTTTTCTGTGTTCTATTGTGAACATAGAAAGGAGCACACTCAACTTTCTTGAGGACTCTCCTGTGGTGGAAAACTGTTATAAATGGATGACACTTGAGAGTCCTCTCATTAACAAACTTCTCCTTACAGACAAAAATCATCACATCAATCGGATAAACATTATCCCTGCTTAAATGACATGTTTGAATCTGTTTATTATTGGAAGTAGATTATGTGGAACATTCATCAGTGAAGTCCCTGTTGGGGCTGTTACCATAGAAACAATGTTGTTACCCTTCCCGACACAACCCTCCCATTTTATTCGGGCTTGGGCACTGAGAGTAGCGGACCAACCCAGTGGCTGGCCAATCAGATGTTGCTTTTTTATACACCAACAGTGCTGTGGTATGAAAACTTTATCAGTACCTGAGTGAGAGGAATCCACAAGGTTGATTCTTCTTTCCAGGGTTTTTGACAGAGGCTTGATACCTGAAGGCCTCTGTTATCAAGCAAATGAGTTTTTGTTCAGTAATTTGTATTAAAAAACAACAACAACAACAAAAAACCCACACACGTATGTATTGTCGGGTTTATAGCACCTGTATGGGCGAGACAGCAGCTGCAGGAGCAGTGCGGACTGGAATTCCACTCAGGGGGCTTCTGGGAGACGTAGGCATCTGCACTGTACTGGCAGGTCCATCTAAAAGGAGTAAAAAATTGGTTTGATAAAATGTCCAGCGAGACTGAAATCCAGGTTCGTGTAGGGATACTCCTATAATACCAATAATTCTAAAGTCCTGTGGAGCCTCTGTCCTGAACAGCAGCACTGATTCACGACCGGATAAACGCGGCCAGACAGCCACTTGGACCATGTTTCATGAGCCCATTGTAAAAGTGCCAGGAGTACATGCCTTTAAGATGAATTGTTACAGCCATCAATAACGAGACTCTTTGTCTTACTGTAACAAGAGGATTGTATAAACTCTCTAATCTTACGCGCTTATCTTTTCAAACTTAACCACAACAGTTCTCATTTCCCCTCATGTTGAAAAACAAATGAGCTGGAGTCAGTAATCAGTCGTCTCTGAGTGATGGACAGAGTTCCAGATGATACAGATGTTTTGAGAAGGAACCCGAGCAGCTCCACCCTGCTGATCAGGACAGTGTTAATAACATAGATGATGTCCAAATATTCGCAAATTAGACAGATGAAAAAGATTAGATTAGACGAGTAAAAGGGAAGAGAAACTGAGAAAATGCGAGTCCTCACTCTTGACAGCTGTGTCAAAGGACTTGATGAGGGATTTGACAGTTGCCCCTGGCTCTGAAGGCGTGCTGCTTTCACTCTCACTACCAGGCGCATTCTGGGTCATAGCGATTCCACACCACTGAGGACCGCCGTCCGAGTCCGAGAGACTCCCTTCCTCCGTCCGTGACCTGCCAATCACACAAATACAGATGCGATGCAAAGTAGAAGATTTTGGATGGTGGAAGGAATGTTGCTGCTTAAATTCAACTACTGAACTACGACAAGATTTATTCGACATTCGAGTATTATTCCCAAGCGGCTACGCTCGGGCTTGATCAGTTAGCATGAGTTCTAACATTTCGCGCTTATATAGTAATGACAAACATCTTCACACTTCACAAACACCAACTTTCTTAACTGGCCCCAAGCCATTACAATCACATATGGCTTCCCGTAAATGGATGTGGTGAAACATGGGAACGTGAAAGCCAAATCCCAGAGGAAGTGCTCCCAAAAAAACAACAAAAACAACAACAACACAGACATGTATAGAACCATAACAAAATGGTTTATTAACGCCAAATTTATTAACAGTCAAGATAAAAAGGTGAACCATCATACATCAATAACCTTAAATGATCCAAGTAAACAGTATTTTTGTCATTAGTGAACAAGTCACAGTAACACTGGTTTAAAATGCAAATAAATTAAAACTTTGCACAATCAGGAATTTTTAAATGCTTTCTCTGAATGGTTGTACAATCATAGTTGTGGTTCGGTCATATCCTGAAAGTCTCATAGCAGTAAGTGCCATAATGTTCGAAAATTCGAGAGAGAATATTATATGCTTTCGAGCATGCAGTACATGGCTTATTGAAACCTGAGGTATTCGAAATGGCAGTGAAGTATTCCACTGAGGATCTGTGAATGACTTCAGTGTTTCCAAGTTGATGAGAAGACATCATACTGTCATACTATCTTAAAAACAATTAGGAGTCTTTTCTTTTTTCCTTTTTTTTTTTTTTACTGAAAGGAAAAACAAACCTCACCGTGAAATATCCTTTTAAATGAAATCTCATTGCGCCATCTAGTGGTGGCTTTGCAAAGAAACATAAAATACTTTACATCATAGATCTTAGACCTGAAACTGTACTGTCAGACAAAAAAACAATCAGATGTATAAGGCGCATGGTTGCTGATGTAAACACTCAGAGAAAGCACAACGGTACAGTGTGTGAAACCACAAGGCAAATCAAGCTGGACTGTAACAGTTACACTGACTCAGTCTTAAAAATCACGGTATATTGCATTAGAATTAAAGCAAACCATCAGGTTATTGTAACTGAGAAATACATCACACACAGAGAAGTTGGCAGTTTAGTTGCAATGCAATTCCTTCCAAGGCCATATATTATATTATCTGTTTAAAAAAAAAAAAAAAAAAGCACGAGTATAACAGATACATTATAACTTTGTTCAATACTTGATTTATTCATATTTTAGCTCAGACCAAAGCCAAATTATCAAACATCAGAAGGATACGAATTCATTCATTTGGTGCGTACAGTTTAAAAAGTCTTTAAAAATCCAGCTCTGCTTTCTGCAAATAAATACTTCTTTGAGTGTTTTATGCAAATAAAAGTAATGCATTTTGTATAATTGAAGTATTTTTGTGGTTAAAGATTCATGCTAATGTTTATTTACACAGCAATACTGATACACACACAGTCACACATTATATATACAGTATATATAAATACTGTCATTTGGTCATCTGAGTATAATACTGTGTTCTTTATCATCCCTCCACTGCCGTCTTGGTGCTCTCGAACGCCGATCCAGCAGTGATTCTGAAACACAAAAGGAGAAAACGATGTCCAAAATGAACTGGGATCTGACGTCTTATTAAAAAAACAACAAAAAACAAACAAAAAAAAAAACACTATAAATTAACACCTTATGCCATTATTATGAAAGGCCGCATCACCAGATCGTCAGCTGCTCATTCCATTATCATGCATGTCTGAAATGCACATAAGCACTGTGTTTAACCTAAACGAATTCTGAAAACTACACAGGCAGAGTTCCATATTTAAGGTCAAGCTTTCTAGAAAATGTTCGTAAAGAGTGCAGTAACTGCCACAAACTGCTGGTGGCGCCAAATACCAATCGGTGAAGAGAGGAAATAAGAAGCACACCAAACAAAACAAAACAAAGCAAAGCAAAGCAAAGCAAAGAGAAAATAAAAATCAAAGGCACATTCAAATAAAGGACAGAAAGAACAATCATTCAGACATTAGGGCCAGAGGCAGGACAGTAATAATAATAAGAAGAAGATCAGCACACAAGCTCTTAAATAAATACAGTCATTAATTCTTCCACTCTGGTAGATCCATCCATTCACTACTCATTTAGTACGAGAGCTTGGCTGTCACTAGCAGTCCACTCACCTGGGTGTTATATAAAGGTGGCCATGTCTGAGGAAAATCCTTTAGAGAGCGACCTCAGGGAGCGTCTGAGGAAGAGGGGATAGCGAGGTACATCGGCTAGTCCGTTTGGGTGCAGTGCGGAGGGTGAAATACAGGTATGTGCAGATCTTTAATGATCTGGCAACCCAGAGACTTACAAAAACGTATCGTCACTGCAGGTTTTTGAGCATTGATTTAGCAGATATGATCTGTTGTTTCTGCTTAACTGCAGTACAAGCCTAAAAGCCAGGATGTGTTTATCGAATACTGATCTGCCATACTTATCTGGTAAACAAACCTGAAAAAAAAGGGTCACATGTGTAATGTAATCAAATCTCGGATCAGTATTCCATAAAACGTACTCGACTGCACCCGTTCGTTATGAGACCTACAGGAAATGCAACAGGAAATCAGAGTGGAGTGGCTTGTTAAGGTGAAATAAACTGTGAATGAAATGAAAACGCTACTGTTCGGCAGACTCATGCAGGAGACACAGAGAAAACATCCAACAGGATAGGAGAGGACACACAGCGGGGAGTAGGACACATACTACAGGACCACTCGCATAATACTGTGACTTGTCTACACAGGCTGAAACTCAGCCTAGTCTCGTTCATCACCTAGTTTAATCCAGGCCCTGAAGCTGCCTGCGCATACGTTTATACTAATGTCAGCAATCTCTGAACTCCAAAAGCGCAGATTAGATGTGTACATGTGACAAGCAGTGTTAATGGGTTGCATATTTCTATGGATTATTCAACACGCTACTGGATATATGCTTTATACCTTCTCGTGAAAATTGCAGGATTGAATGCATAAAACTCAAATACTGTTAAAAGCAAAAAAATAAAAATAAAAAAAGCCACATTCAAATAATGAAGATTCTCTGTCCTAACTTACTTGTAGTCTGACCCGATACCAAGCTTCCTAGTTTTCGAGACTTTCTGGACGTGTGAGCCTGGTTATTAGTGTACAAAAGGCTCTGAGTAAATGTAAATATTAGCTACAAAGAAATATACTATGGGTAGACACCCTTCAAACGAACAGTATGACAGACAATAGTACGATATCTTGTGATTTCTTTTGCATGTAAAGCGACGCTAAAAACGAACTCTTTAAATCTTAAAATTCTAAATCCATTTTTTAAACGAGTTTGAACTAAGTGACCGGGGATTTTTTTATAGAGCGGTTTTCATATCGCGCCTCCATAAAACAGCTGCGAGAGACGACAGCGCAGGGTTTTGCTGCAGGTACTCATTAAAAAAATAAATTCATTCAAAAAAGAGCAGATGATATAAAAGCGGCGGAGGGTTTTTATGGTCGGGTCGTTTCCTGTGAGTTTAATTGAAGTCAATGGACATGTGAGCTTTAAAATCCCATAACTGAATTTGACCTAAGGATGAGGATGATCTAGGCACTAAAATGTTATAATGGATGATTTGAGAACTTCTATATAATAAACAACTGGTTGGTATTAATTAATTCATTAATAAATAATAATAATAATAATCATGTAAAATGGACTTGACCAGAAGACAGACCATACGTCTGAACCCAAACATATTCAGAGCTCCTGATTCAGAAGACACACACAGTAAATAAGGCAGTGCTATTGTCTGAGTTGAGAAGAGCAGCTATTTGGGAGTTTTACTGTACCTGGCCCCCTGTATGTGCTCGAGTTCTGTAGCCAGCCTGGCACTGCGCTCCTGTTCCTCCTGCAAGCGTCGCCGCAGCGTCCGCACCTCCTGCTGAGCCTCCACCTTAATGTCATTCGCCACGACCACAGCCGTCTGCAGGTCAGCCTGGAAACGCCGCCATTCCTGTGTCTCGTCCTAAAACACACACACACACACACACACACACACACACACACACACACACAGCAACACAATAAGACCTGCTGGATCACACGGACACTCTGGAAAGTAGAATTGGCTGCACATGCTTATGTGATTTATGCGTCAGTTTGACTGATGAGGAATGACACTGCAGTTTTACATGCAATTGAATTATTTATCAAAAGTGACACCTGACAAAGCTGGCACTGAATACCGTAGACTGACGACTTCTTTTTCAAAATTCCAAGCAATATGAGGCGACGAGTCTGAACGTCTGGGCAGGGTTGAATTAGAGCGTTCACTTGACTAGCGGGCTAGCTAATGGATTTATCGTTCGTCCACCCCTGTGAGTGCAGTCCTACATCAGCAACGGTTCATTGTAGATTTAAATCTTTATCATTCCAGGTTAGATGTACAACCCCGATTCCAATAAAAAAGTTGGGACGCTTTGTGGAATGTAAATAAAAACAATAGAATGTAAATAAAAAAATGATTCGCAAATCTCACAAACCCGTATGTTATTCACAATAGAACATAGAAAAATTCACAACAGAACATAGAAAACATATCAACTGTTTCAACTGAGGAAATCTACCATTTTAAGTGGATAATGAGGTCATTTTGAATTCGATGGCCGTAACACGTCTCAAAAAAGTTGGGACAGGGAAACAAAAGGCTGGAAAAGTAAGTGTTACGAAAAAGAAACAGCTGGAGGTTAATTGGGAACAGGTCAGTAAGATGATTGGGTATAAAAAGAGTATCTTAGAGAGGCGGAGTCTCTCAGAAGTAAAGATGGGCAGAGGTTCACCAATCTGTGAAAAACTGCATCTACAATTTGTGGAACAATTTCAGAATAATGTTCCTCAATGTAAAATCGCAAAGACTATGAATATCTCATCATCTTCAGTACATAATATCATCAAAAGATTTAGAGTCTGAAAGAATCTGTAGAAATCAATACTGCATGCCTGTGATCTTCAGGCCCTCAGACGGCACTGTGTTAAAAACAGGCATGATTCTGTAATGGAAATCACTGCATGGGCTCAGAAACACCTCCAGACCTCATTGTCTGTGAACACAGTTCGCCGTGCCATCCTCAAATGCTGGTTAAAGCTCTATCATGCAAAGAAGCCATATGTGAACATGATCCAGAATCACCGCCGTCTTCTCTGGGCCAAAGCTCTTTTAAAACGGACCGACTAAAAGTGTAAAACTGTTCTGTGGTTATACGAATGGAAATTTGAAATTCTTTTTGGAAACCATGGACACTGTGTCCTCTAAACTAAAGGACTAAAGAGGAGAGGGACCATCCGGCTTTTTATCAGCGTTCAGTTCAAAAGTCTGCAACTCTGATGGTATGAGGGTGCATTAGTGCCTATAGATTGGGCAGCTTTTTATACCCAATCATGACCTAACCCTGACCTGTTGCCTGTTACCTAATTAGTTACAAAATGTTTCTTTTTAGTACCACTTACTTTTCCAGCCTTTTGTTGCCCCTGTCCCAACTTTTTTGAGACCTGTTGCGACCATCGAATTCAAAATGACCTCATTTTCCACTTAAAATGGTAGATTTACTCAGTTTAAACATTTGATGTTTTCTATGTTCTACTGTGAATAACATGGGTTTTTGAGACTTGTAAATCATTGCATTCTGTTTTTATTTACATTTTGCCCAGCGACCAAACTTTTTTTTGGAATTGGGGTTGTCATTACTTCAATTAATAATTAAATTTAGCTGAGCTTTAGCCATGCTCATGCTGGCAAGATTAATGATAGAACCAGATGGGAATATAATGACAGACGTCCAAGATTAAGACTGGAGGTACTCGGGATGCTGCGAATGTAATCTATGTAATGGAATGTTTCAAGTGAATGCAGTCGAAACGTATGACACTGGTACAAACACATTCAAGGTACACATTCATCACCCCGATAAGGCCTATAGTATAAATCTGCTGAAAAATCCTACTTTCTGAGAAAACCTACCTTCATCTGTTTGCTCATGGCTTTCAGCTGCTTGTCCTGCTCAGTCTTGTGCTCCTCCAGACGCTTGATTTGACCTGAGAAATGGAGACCAAATAGAACTGCAGATCAGAACGTTGTGTTCGACGGTCCAAGCGCAAAATAATGCTTTTATGTGAAATAATGGCAGGAAGATGATTGGGCAGTTTTGAGATACACTGTGCTAGAGGCTGCAAAAAGTTGCATGGTGAGTAACACGGGTGCTATTTGTTTAAAAGTCTGAGCTGACAAGAAAGATAAACAGCTTTAGCGTACAGTATATATTAAACTGCTTAAAGAAAGAGTGATTTCATTAAAGCTTGGCATGCAAATGATTGAGCAGAAATGGCTAGTAAGGAAAATAACAGTGAGGTTTTCGGCTCAGTGTATCAGTCTGTCCAGACTGCAGCATCCAGCGTGTGCACCTCTGAGCTACGACCGCACTGAGGCAATTTATTTCAGCTGTTACAGTGTGTTAAACATGACCGAGAGCAAGCTATGCTTATTGCAGCCTCTAGTCTGCGACAGAAAGAGGGCAGGAAGAAGGCTCTCATATTTTCATGGTTTCACAGCAGTCAGAGAGATATGTGCAAAAAGAAGCCCAGAGCGAAAGACAAAGAAAGAGAGGTGGTCTTCGTACTCTCTAGGTCCAGGATGATTTGGTTGGTGTGTAACTGAACTGCCCGCTGCTGCTCCACCTGGTCCTCCAGCTCAAAAATCGTCTCCTGAAGGTCCTTGATCTGGTTCTCGCCATCTCTGCTCTTCTCCTCCAGAGCAAGCATGCTGGCGTTGTGATCATGCTCCTGCGACTCCAACCTCTCTTGATGTTTCTGTTGGTCTGCCTCAGCCTGTGTGCACATAACACGATTCAACAGAATTAAGAGGAGGGCAGCAGGAGAGAAATTTTACATTGGTACCACTCAGGTTTTTTTTTCTTTCTGGCCTGTGACCTCAGCCTTAAACTCTACTACAATTATTAAAAAGCTCGTAAGTATATACTACACATTCACAGTTATGTACTATACTCCTATAGCAAACCAGATACACTAGTCCCACATATCATCCTGGTAAAGAGGTAAATAAATATCAAGCCATCATGTCGTTCTGTCTCTGGATGACCATAATGCAGTGAGGCCATAAAGAGAAAGAAGCTCACAGTGGTAAAGTTTCAACTGTTGGCCATCCACCATGTGTGGGACATTTGAACTCCACGCCTTTTTCTCCTCTCTATTGTTCTCCTCCTTCGCTGTTTCACCCAGGAGGCACCACTATGTATCTCGCATGGGAATACTTTTTCATTAGGTCAGCACAAATGGGCATACTTACGCACACGAGCTCTCGGGTGGAGCACGGAACCACATCCACCCGCCCAGCCACACACTCTCTCTCTCTCTTCCTCACACACACACCTAATTCTGTAGTCTGTACCTATTTCCAATGAATAGCTTTTAATAGTAGTTTAGTAAGTTAGTGATTATTGCAGTCTGTTAAAACTCGAAAAGTTTGTCATTTCAATTCTTAATTCAAATTCCAAATCTGAATAGGGTTATAAACCAATGAGGGGTGTACTGATGCATAACTGATGTTACAGTGTGTTTGAGGTGGCTGAATACTAACAGGCCTTGTTGTTCAGTCATGGAGAGGAAAGTGTACACTCACAGGTAATGAACCCTAGGCAAACCACACAGTGCATCCATGAGTTCATATTGACACTGTCAGTGTCAATATTTTCACTTGTTCATAGTACCACGGCTTTCCATCTCCTGCTGAATTAGACCACAGGTTCTCAACCTTTTGTAACTAAAGCCAACAAGCCTCCCATATCATATACATCTATATATATCCATCTATCTATCTATCTATATAAAACCTAATCTATATTCTGTTTTGATAGATAGATATGATTTTTGTTGCTTTTGTACTTTTTTAATTACTTTTCATAACTTTTATGATTTTTAAAAATAACTTTAATGACTTTTATAAAACTATATAATGGACAGGTATGGACCATGAGTTATTAAAAATGTTTCTGAACACTATAACTACTTTTGAACAAGAGAACCAGGCTGTAATAACGCGGACTATTTTACATGTAAAACATGTTGCATTACATTCGTCCAGCGTTCTAAAAACATTCGCATATGAATGATGTAAATTGGGCGGAAGGGCGCGTCTCGTTATCCAGGACGTTGTTAAATCTCCGTCTCTCGGCCCCTCACTGAACTGAGCAGACGCGGAGAGAGGTGAGAGTGCAGCGGGAAAGTAAGACCTCGCGCTTCCAGGACAGTACTGGAGACATTTGGAAAGTTGCTAAGGTTTGTCCAAAAAGTCGCTAGATTTGTCGCTAGGTGCTTTTTTGCAAAAAAAAAAAGTTGCTAAAGGGGTCTGAAAAGTGGCTGAGTTGGCAACACTGGTCTGCAGAGACAGATAGATAAAAGGCAGGCTAAGCTCCGCCTCTCCCCAACAAAAAGTAAATACAGAGGGAGAGGGAACGCGGGGTTTTTCATTTATGTACATTCTATTTGAAAAGTAATAAAATACGCAGAGTACACAAATAATGCCCTGTCTGTGTTTTTTTCTCTTGAAAACAATTTGCGCCCCCCTTCCGATCTCTCCGTGCCTCTCCACAAGTATCTGAGAATAAGTTGTTTGAAGACAGGGTGGTGGTAGAAATATGACAGCCAGCCTCTCATTCACTTTCTGTAGCTGCTCGTCTGGTCTGGATGGCGCTGGACCTGGAGTCTATCCTGCGAAGACTGGGTGCTGGGTCCGTCATGTTTACACTCATTTACATTTGAGAAATTTTACAGTCACCAGTCCAGCTACTTGGCAAGTTTTTGGGAGGTGGGAGGAAACCGGAGAACCTGTGAGAACCGGAGAACCACACTATTCTCTGCACCTTCGTTATCGATAATCAATTTCTTTTCAGGCGTGAACAAATACGAAAGTCCAGAGGTTCCAATGTTCTTGCCAAGACCCATCTTTTGATTGAGTGTAAACCTAATGATCTACGTTAAGCGGTAGCTAACATAATAGAAGTATGACAAGCTAGACAACCAGTTAAGTGCATTAATACAGGTGGAGGATGTGCAAATATTCACTGATAGAAAATCAAGTTAGTCAAGCAGACATGGCTCGCACTGTCTCCTGATATAGCACGTTTGCACCATTAACAAAATTACATCTAGCCTTTGCTTAACATTTGGCGATGAGCTGTTCTGCTTTCCTGTATATAAAGTTATACAAATCTCACTATGTATCCAGTTAGCTATTCAACAGAGTTGAAATCGTACCCACCCAATTAACACGGTTCGGGATAAACGTTAAAAAATAAAAACAGCCTTCACGTGAAGAGGAAACATCTGTGCCTTTGCCTCTCCTAACTTAACATCAGAAGCAAAATGCTAGATCAACACTAGGGCTATAATGTACTAATGCGCAGCCATAACTACTCAGTTTAATGAAACCAGATGAACCACCCTGTTCTCTGGGTTATGGCATGAGCCAGGAAATTAGTAACATCACAGTTGGAGAAGCAAATAAATCCATCCTCCAGCCATGAGATCATAACTCCTGAATCCCCACGGCCTTACCCTTCCGAACAGTAGAATTTTAAGCCTAAACGGATTGGATTGCTCTTGTTATAGAAAGCTGATGGCCTCCACAGGAGAACGAGGAATAAGCCAAGGGTTTGGCTCCCTGGCAGCAGTTTAGTCAGAGGACACACTGAAGTAAAGGAGAGACAGTTATTATGTGTTAACGAGGCTCAGGACTCAAAACTGTCGCGCATGTATATCTTTTCATTCTCATGGACGATGTGGACTTCAAATCATAGAACCAGAACAACAATGCAACTGCCAAAGAGGTAATAACAGAGGATATTTTATTTCAGTGCATTTATGGAAGACCTTCTGTAATGTTCTTGTATTCCATTTCCAAACACAGAAGAATGTGAACTGCACTTACGTTTCGGAACGACCGTTGCCTCGTCTCATTACAGAAGAGAATAAAACAAGACATCTGACCGATCCGGAAGGTGGAAAACCATCAAAATATTCTTATACAGCCTCATGCGATACAAAAGATTAACAGTATAGGTGTTTATGTAGTAATGCTCGTGAGAGTGTGTGTGTGTGTGTGTGTGTGTGTGTGCGCGTGTGCAGAGTATGTATGTGCAAAAGCTAACAATTTCCATCAGACCTCCGCTCACATGGACTAACATGGGCGTGTGATGCACCAAAATGAAACCTCAAGGCCAAAACCAAGGCTGAACTCCAAAAAACACTGAGCAGAATACTAAACCCCAAGTACCAATATTTAATTTATTAGACTATTTGTTTTTGTAGCATTGTATAAACTATAGTATGTTTGCCTTGAATTGTTTCTGTTTTCAGGGGAAACTAAATCACAAAAATTACAAGGTAACTAAAGAACCTTGAACTCATAACCCCTTTCCACATTGAGAAATCTTTTGCGATGGGAAATCAGTGTCTATCAACTACTGCTGTTATTATTATTGGGCATATTTTGAAATACTGAAGAAAGAAGAAGAAGAAAAAAAATAGGTTTTGTACCCGATTACCACTTAAGTTTAGCAAACAAACGTGCAGGCTGTACACCATACCCTTACTGTTGTTCTTGTCCAACTAACATCGTTATACCACAGTTAGGCCGTTGATAAGATGCTCTGTGTGGAATGTATTCTCACGCTTGTTCAGTGTATGTCACTCTGATAACAGCTGGGCAACACTGCAACAACCCTGAACACATCTGTCACCTCTGGCTTGTTCATTATTGTTACGCTAAAAATGCTATGAAGTAAAACCAAACTGACGTGCTTGTTGTTTTTGCTCAAATATATTTGCCCACCAAACTTTTGTTATTTCCGTACCTGAGATGCTAAATCAGACATTGGGAAGAGAACATCCTGAGAATAAAGTGACGAGAAGGGGACAAGTCAAGGAGCCTAATGGGCAGAGCAGCAGTGCTTGACAGACCATGACATCCTACACGCCATGGTTTCTGGGACTGAAGGACAGTAATAATACATGTCCTAAAGCACTGAGTCTATGATGCAGAGATAGTTAAAGATGACAGCTGAGACACATACCTTACTGAGCAAACCCTGAATATGCTCAATGTCCTTGTGAGCCTGCAGCAGCTCCTGTTTCAGCTCGGTGCAGTTGAGCTCCAGTTTGTCTCTGTCTGTGTGTGCGGCTTTCAGTAAGGCCTGCAGCTCTGTGCTGTTGCTAGCACTTTGGACTGCATTCAGCTCCAACACTTTCTGCCTCTCTGTCTCCACCTGGGCCTTCAGGCACTCATTCTCCACCCTCGAGGCCTCCAGAGCTTGATGTTGTTCCCTTGCTAGCCTTGTTGCCTCTGCTCCAACCTCCTTCTCCCGTTCTAGCTGCTCCTGGAGGATCTCCAGCTCATCTTTTAAGCCTCTCACGGCCGCCTGGGCCTCCTGATGCTCTTTTTCCAAAGCTCTTAGACTCCCTGTGAGCTGCTGCTGAATGTCCACCAGTTTCTCTCTCTCAAAGCGTGAGCTTTCCACCTGCTCAGCCAGACGCTGTTCCAGCTCTGCAGCCCTGGATGCGCGGGAGGCCTCCACTTCCTGACTTTGGACTTGCTCTCTGAGTCTCTGGAGCAAAGTCTCATTCTTCTGTGCCAAGAGCTCCACACGCTCCCTCTGCTGTTGCAGGGAGGTCTGCAAAAGACTCTTCTCTTCAGACAGGCGCTCGTTCTCTGCTGTGAGCTCCTGCACGACCTGCTGCTGGTCAGCTAGCTCTTGCAGAGTGGCCTGAAGCTCCTCTGCTGTGCTGTGGTGGCTCTCCTCCATTTTTTGAATGCGCTCTGTGAGACACTGCAGTGATAGATCTTGTTCCTTGGGGCTTGGTGCAATGCCCTTGATGCTGCTACTGACTGAATCTGAGCGTGATGGGATCTTCTCAAACTCAGAGGAGTCCGGTGACGGAGACCCTTTGGTTATGTCGCTACCAGATGATATAGAGGTTTTAACTGGACTACCATTAAGTGGTCCACCTGCTGCCATTTTGGTGTTGCTAATCTCTGGTACAACCCCATTAACAGAGGGTTTGTTTGGACTGGTTAGTGATGTAGAACGTGTGATGGTATTATCACAGGAGACTGGAGAGTTCTCCAACAAGATAAGCTTTTCTTTTAGAGTCTGATTCTCTTGCTGCAAAGCAGACAACTCTTTCTGAAAGCACCTGTTCTTCGCCTTCATCTCCTCAATTAATGTTTGTGTATCTGTGGAATTTGCCTCGGTTTGTTCCCGCTCTGACGTTCCATCTGGTGTGCCAGCCTCCTGTGGAGAGCCTTTCCCTCTGCACCTTTGCAGCTCCATCCGTAACTTGCTTATCTCAAATTCTTTGGCCTTGGCCTCGGCTAGCAGTTCTTTAACCTGACACTCGAGGAGGGCTCTGTCTGCACTCTCGGCTTCCACCTTTGACTTGACAGAACTGCGGGAATGTTTTGCTAGTGCAGACAGGCTGGAGGTGCTAGCGCTGGGGATCATCTTTTTGGTAGAAGGGGTCCTTAGCTGATCTCTTAGTGGAGTGCGGTCTCTGGAAATGGTCTGGGGGATATCCCGTGGAGCAGGTATTCCTGACTTTTTGGTTGATTGGAATCCTAAAGGGAAACAAAGTAAGATTTATGCTTTATGACATGATCATTGATGAATGCATGCTGCTAATTTTTGTTTCTGATTTATACCCCACAGTTCTCCCAAATTGCATTTTTGCCAGGTCCCACGAACTAGCTAGGTCGTCCCTGTCAATGACTCCGTTTACATGGACAGCAGAAATCTAATTATTGACCTTATTCTGAAAAAGACAATATTCTGATTAAAGTGTTTACATGAGTAACTTTTAGAATATTCCTTTCATGTTCCTGTTTTACATGTTATAGATCATAGAGCGATTAACGGCACACGTCATTACGTCACTGCGCCACGCCGTCCGACGTTCCCTCCAGAATTTCACGTATCGACATACAGTTCGTCTTCGTTATGGGCCCGTTTACAGTTTCGGGTTATTTTATTTAAAATTTTTATGAACGCTTCAAGTGCAGTTAATTATTTGTCATGCTATACGTGCAAATAGACGATTGCTTGAAGCCCTGGGCTGCGTCCCAAACCGCGTACTTACCGTCTATATAGTAGCCGAGCTACTACAGGCCTTCGTCTACTACAGGCCTATAGCAGGTAAGTTCGCGGTTTGGGAGGCAGCCGTGCTGTCTTGTTTGCCGTCAAACGGTTCTGCACTGCCGTGTGTGCGGAAAGTGCGGTGAAAACTCCCGCACGACGTTAATAGTGTGATTAAGGTGTGTACGTGTCTGTAATACACGTCAATAATGGCACTAAAACAGGAGTACTCCACATGTCTTAATTCGATTTGCGTTTACTTAGAGTATGACAAAAATTGCTGTTTACATGCTAGTTTCTTAATCAGAGTATCGTCTTAATCGGGTTAATATTGGATTATTGTTGTCCATGTGAATGTACTGACTGACTACGTTTACATGGACAGCAGTATTCTAATTATTGACCTTATTCTGAAAAAGACAATATTCTGATTAAGGTGTTTACATGAGTCACTTTTAGAATATTCCTTTCATGTTCCTATTTTACATGTTATAGACCTAAACCCTATTGAGCATCTGTGGGGCATCCTCAAACGGACGGTGAAGGAGCACAAGGTCTCTAACATCCACCAGCTCCGTGATGTCCTCCTGGAGGAGTGGAAGAGGACTCCAGTGACAACCTGTGAAGCTCTGGTCAACTCCATGCCCAAGAGGGTTAAGGCAGTGCTGGAGAATAATGGTGGCCACACAAAATATTGACACTTTGGGCCCAATTTGGACATTTTCACTTAGGGGTGTACTCACTTTTGCTGCCAGCGGTTTAGACATTAATTTCTGTGTGTTGAATTATTTTGAGGGGACAGCAAATTTACACTGTCACACAAGCTGTACACTCACTACTTTACATTGTAGCAAAGTGTCATTTCTTCAGTGTTGTCACATGAAAAGATATAATCAAATATTTACAAAAATGTGAGGGGTGTACTCACTTCTGTGAGATACTGTATATATATAAAATTATATATATTGCCTATATAGTAGGTGAAATACATGCATCTCAGCTGCTATAATATATATATATATATATATATATATATATATATATATATATATATATATATATATATATATATATATATATATATATATATATATATGACAGCTACCGACCAGGTAGTTTGAAGGCAAGCATGTATTTTCTCTGAGACACATAAAGCCAGCACTCATGTCAAGTTACAGGGCATCTGAACATACTTGGAAGAAACTATTCTCTTCCACCTACATGTCCTCCCAATCACTCTGATTGAGGTGGGGATTGAGTAATGCTATCTTGTCCGGCAATGTGAAAGTGTGTGGCGTCGGTGGGATTTGAGCTTTCGATCTACTGAACATAGAGCGCCACCTGGGAGCCTATATTGCTGAATTTTCAGCTGTGGTCAAGAATTTTAATACAAGTCAGTGTCAGTGAACTGTATTTGACATTTTCTGTTCATGGTAAATGGGTGAAATATTTTTTGTAGCAGTGGCAGATTATTTTTTTTTTAGTTAGCCACCAACTGAAAGAGATTAACTTGTCATGGTCACTGGTTTAATTTCAAAGTATTAAGTGTTAGAGGTTATTCGTTCAGTCCTCAGCAGACACGACGGGCCGAGTGACACCAGAAAGTCACACTGCCCATGTGTCCAGACAAGTAGCTCGGGTAACACAAACCCCATGTGTGCACTTGTATAGTGGAAGGTTTTTGTTGGTGGTTTTCGAACTATCAGCAAACACAAACACCGGACTCTTGTTACAATTGATGACAAAGCTCGTGCAGTGCAGAGAATGTTCTACAACAGTGTGTGGGGCTTACAAAGAAAACGCTGTGCTTCAGGGCAAAAAGTGCCAACCCACTGGTCAATTAGCAGAGAAAGAATGGGTCGCTCTCATGATGAGACAAATTGTATGAAAACACAAACAGAAAGGAAATAAATTAAAGTACATTTACACAAATAACCCTCTCTCTCTCTCTCTCTGTCTCTCTCTCTCTCTCTGTCATGGTAATTTATTACACAAAGCCTTTCTTTTCATCTCAGGGGAAACATTTGGCTATTTAGTATTCACTCTGCACATTTCATATGACATAAATGGTCCCGGGAGCCGAGTGGTCTGAGCCAACACTTCCGTAATCCATTGTATCATATCATAAGCAATACCAGTTATTTTTAGCCACAGTCTGCAGATCAGTTGTCTTGCCTGAAGTTCCAATACTTATTATATAAATATTTTAAAAAGTGATATTTACCCTTGCACGCGTTCTCTGACACGATTTGAGTAAGTGGAATTTTTCAAGGCCTGATTAATGAGCTTGCGCTGCGTTGTCGGTTCACTGAACTTCACCAAGAGACCGTGTCAGGACCTGAGCCATTACAAATCGATATTCTCCTTCCCTTTTCATTCCTTCTCTGCCTTAAACACATTCATAAACGACAGACTCAGGATGCACTCTCCTGAATTATACATCATACATTTGATTAAAATCATCATCATCTGATGATGATATTAGCTTTTGGAGTATAATGCTGTGTTCTCTGTGAGCCATCCCCACCATTTCTCTTTATTAGCACCTGATATCTTTGGAAATTGATCAGTGGGCCTCATTAATCAATCTTTTAGTAAACTTGTATGTAAATGTAAACGTGTGTTGTAAGGTCAAACCCGAACTAAAAATTCCCACCGGATTTTTCCGACTCGTGTGTGTACAGTATGCTGATAAATGCCAATCACTCATAAATTACTGAGCGTGTTCACAACACGGTTGATTTGCATTTAGGGATGACCACAAATTTCCATAAAAGGCAAAGCTCAGAGAGAGATGAAAACAACAACATGATGACCAAATGGTCAAACGGCAGTAAACAAAGTAATTGGGAGGAAACGTGACGTCTTCATGTGAAGGCATCGATGGAGCTTAATGTGCTGACATCTACAGTATGCCTCAACATGATGTCTAATTGTCTAATTGCAGCTGTATCACGGACACACAAGTAGACCACATCTGCAAAGTTCTACAAAGTACTTTGTCAAGTGCAAAACGTAATGATCAGTTCCTGAGATGAAACTTGTCCAAGGCAATGGTAAAAGATGTCTATTAATCCTAGGGGTATAAGACCGACACTTAAGACCAATAATAAAACCTCTGTGAATAACTATGCATAGTATCATGCCTCTATAAGATTGTCAGGTATCCACCCAAAACTTGGCACAAATCCACCTATTCCCACTTTCCTCAAGATCGAGATGTCATTGTTTGAACGTGAACAAATTCAACCAGAGATGGCTGATGGGTTTAAAGTTGTTGTCACATTCCCATTTGAGAGCCATTCATTCCTGGTCTGAGACTCTTGACCATCTCTAAATATTCTTCCCTCACTGGTCTTAAACTGAATAAGATTTATATTCACTACGAAGAAAAGTGGAACCCCCACCCCCACCCCACCCCACCCGCACACACACTCTTTCAACTAGCCGAGTGTAAGTACTGAGTACTGAATACCATCTTTTAGAGAACTTGAGAAGTATTATCATTATACAACTGCATGAAATGGAACAGTATTCAGATGTCGGCACACGATGGAGAAAGAAATCCAATTAATTCGATTATACTTTGATAATAACACCTAATAATCTGTCCCTAGACATCTCCAGAAGTCCCATCTGAAAGTACTGTAACCATAGTAACACGTAAGATTTTTTTTTTAAAGATTTGTAAATACACAAAAATGAGGCTGCGGCTAGCTGGAATGGGACTTCTCGTGATTGGTACACGGTATGTCACGTCCTGCAGTCGCAACAACAGAACGATGCAGCTGCGTTTGTTTAATGAGCACAGAAGAATGTTATGAAACTCACACTTCACCTCCAACATTATGGAAACTGGCTACTTTTGGTACAAAGGGAAGACAAGGGGAAAACAGTGCCAAAAGAACGTATAAAAGGGAAGAAATAGTGCAAATCACATGGAGAGACAGAGACGGTCTAAATGCTTGGAAATAAAGACAAAGCAAAACGAGAAGCATAAAGCTGCTTTTGTACAGTTACTAAAAGCCACCATTTGAGGGTGGTGTCACAGGGTAGACTTTAAATCAAATATAAGAAGTCCTGAATGTCCTTTAAAAAGAGGGAGGCTCTTTTTATTTTATTTTATTTTTTTTTACGTTTGGTGAGACCCCAAAGCACGACACTGATGCTACTGTTGATGACACTGCGATGTACACAGGACAATGAAGGGCTTAATTTTATATATATATGTTACCGCATGTGTGAAGTCCTTAACATTTTTAAAACAAAATGTAAAAACACTTCTCCAATAAAAATGTGTATGAAGAAAAAATGCTTTAGCGGCCCATCTCAACAGATTCAATTCAGTTGTTTGGGTTAAACAAAAACACACACGTCTCCTAAGTTACGACACGGACGGCTAAGGGGGTGGAGCGAAACGTTACAATGCCCAGTGATAGTACTGTACACTGGTGCTAACACCATGTACAGTATCTGAGCCAACAAAAACATGAAGCAAACAAGTACACACCGTCAAGTCTCTCTACTGCATTCAAGCAGCATTTACTGACTGAATGGATCGAGCAAAACAATGCTGTGGCATAATTATTGCCGTATTCAAAATGTTATTGTAGAGAGACACCAGCGTCAAATTTTCATTCACGTGTATAACTGCATTATGGAGAAAGGACATGAAATCATCTCTTGTTCGTGCTGGATGAGGTTTGGAGTCGCAGTAGGAGATGTGGATGGTTCTCTGCATGACCTGAGTACAATGCATTCTTAAACGACCCCTTGAGTCATTAACTGCACTCCAGAGTGCTTACAGAAAAGCGACCACTGGGAGCCATGAGTCAAGCTTTGTCTTGCAACACTGGCATGACACAGTGGCTAACATGAGAGGGCTGGAATGCTAAGAATTCCTCTGAGGTCCTGTGTTTTCCGCAAAGAGTTGCCAGTTTGCACTGATCTGTGGCCACCTCCCATTCATAAAGCGCTTCAGACCTTTAGAGGAATAAACCTAACGGTCACAATCCTTCTCCTTTAGAAGAGGAAGTTCAAACAAGGCCATTTTTCCACGTGGAATTTGGGAGTGTAACTGAAAAACAAGCCCTGTAAGGCTGTTGCCCTTTCCTGTTGTCCTGCCAGTAAAAATGGGACAGGCACATTGCATCAGATTCCACACATGTATACAGTGCTGAGACAGAGAGGCTGGGCCCTGCTGCCATTCTGCTCTGCATCCTGTCATGTCGGTGAAAACAGGATAAAATTTCCATCTGCGTCAGCATGGTAACATGCGAAATGGTTGGTGTGATCGGAAATTAGAGAAGTCTCGCTACGTTTTGAGTGGTCGATGTGTTTCCCATTACCATCAGAAACACTGACTACATTTACATGGACAGCAGTAATCAGTAAGTAGTAAAGCGGTAAGTTATTGACCTTATTCTGATTAAGACAATATTCTGATTAAGGTGTTTACATGAGTTGCTATTAGACTATTCCTTTCATGTTATAGAACATACATCGATTAACGGCACCCACGCCACGCCGTCCGACGTTCAATCCAGAATTTCACCTATTGACATACAGTTGGTCTTCGTCCAAACCGCGTACTTACCCATGACCTTAATACGTGTATTTCGCCTACTATATAGTAGGCAAGTACGCGGTTTGGGACGCAGCTCTCGTTTGCCGTCAAACGGTTGAGCGCTGCCGTGTGTGTGTGTGTGTGTCCTGTCGCAGAATGCGGTGAAAACTCCCACATGACTTTAATATTGTGATTAAGGTGTGTACGTGTCTGTAATACACCTCGATAATGCGACTAAAACAGGGATACTCCACACGTCTTAATTCGATTCGTGTTTACTTCGAGTATGACTCTAGTCAGATTACAGTAATCGATAATCGCCATCTACATGCTAGTTTCTTAATCAGAGTATCGTCTTAATCGGATTAATATCAGATTATTGTTGTCCATGTAAACGTACTGACTGTAATGCTGCCAGAAGTTGCTGCTTCCTCACACACACCGTGAATAAGAGTCCTGAAGTAAGTCCACTAAAGCAAGAGTGAGTCCTTTAGGAAGTACAAATCTTTAGAGTATCAGTGTTCGACGGCAACAGAAGGTGAGTCACAGGTTCCCTAAAGCTTAGGCGTTCCCATCGAGTCAGATGCAGAAGCCAAAAATCTCCTTGGCTCTTTTTTTCAAATACCCTGCCCTTGCTCTAGGGCAGGACGTGACATCGTTTGAAGTTTGCGGCATTAAAAAGGTTTGTTGAGCCTGGAGGAACCTGACCCTGAGCTCGGACGCCTTCCTACACAGAGGACACTATTTGCAGAAACATACAGCAAGCCTTACAAGTATGCCTCCTGGTCTGCAGCATTAGCAGATTTGGTTTTATAACCACGGCTGCAGGGGATATGGGCCACAGTTTCTACTTATTCATACAGGATTTATTAATAATGCTTTTATTTCACATTTTGCAAAAAATATCTCGCAAGTAGATTTTATTATAACGTTATGAGTATCATTTTTCATGGCATTTGACACTGTAAAGAGACGCCTGTAATTCTAGCCATTTCGACTGCTGCAACATTCACTCCTCATTTAATCTGCTCATAAACTATTTGGCATAGATATTCTACGTACAGTAGACTGATGATAACCCACATTTTCCACGAAATGTTTGCGTTTGGCTGGCACATCAAAGTGTCTTTTCCTTTTCTCTTTTGCCATTGTTGAGTAAATCCTTTAGTTCTTGGTCTAGGAAATTGCACAGCAGTCTCTTCTGTGCAATCACGTAATGGTCTGCCAACAGTGCCTGTATAAGCGCCACTGCTCTCAGCAGTAACACATCAAACTGTCAGTCCTCAGAGTGAGTCAGCTCTTTTTCTATTCTGCCTAGTGTACTTCACAAATAGGCATTCAGTATACCTCTGCGCTGGGAAGTTCAAAGATTTACTGCAACTTTTGGGCTTATCGGAAGTCCACAGACTTTATTTTACTTAACTTACTGTTATTTATTTAACACATGCAACCCCTGTGGAGAAAGCACAGCCCTGCACTGGGTCTGATGTCCAATCTCATTATCATGCTTAGTCTGAGGTTTAGGAGATTTAAATTCACACAGACAACCTAGGTTTGACCTTCTCTTAGTCATAGCTCATAGTCTAAGTGCAGTGCTGTCTCTGCCTCCCAGCGTGGAACACCAAAAGCCAGAAAGCACGTCCTATGATGTGCCACCGCATCATTTCTGCTGAGTATGTGGCATTGTTAAGTGTCTTAGCATGCTCAAATGAAAATGTTGGGCACTCGACTAAGCCACGCAGTCATTCAGATGCCTAGCCAAGAGGAAAATCATTGAGCTTCATGTGATCAGAATACTTCTGCTAAGGTCCATATTGATACACATGATACGGGAAATACAGTATATGCTCAATACACGTCGGACCCATTCATGGTACATGAATAGAAAAGAAGTTCAAAAGCATGTCAACAAATCAGAACTCTTTTGGAACAATATCCTCTGGTATACAGACAAGACAAAACTAGAACTCTGTGGCAATAATTCAGCTTGGCATTTTTGGAGAAAGAAGGGTTGTACATAAGATCCTAAGAACACCATAACGACAGTGAAGCATGGTGGTGGGAGCATCATGATATGGGGCTTCAAATAGTACTGAGACATTACATTTCATTGAAGAAAAAAAAAACAATGTACCGGGACATATTAGAGGAGAATTTAATTTCATCATCCAAGAAGCTGAATCTCAGAAGAAGATGGATGTTCTGATAGCAAACATATAGAAAAATAACTCATGGAGGCCTTGCATGGTCTGGTAAATCTCCTACCGTAATCATATTGAAAGTTTATGGATTCCTTCACCCTAATAAACGTAGGGAATTAAACTCAGTAACAGTAACTATACCGGCTCAAGTCAAATCCCTACATTTGTTCCTGTTTAGTAATATGCTCACTGCCTAGGGTATAACTTCAAAGAAGCTACTCTGTCTCCCAATCAATATTCCGTGTACAACTCGTTAATATTCAGCCTCAGTAAAAAGGGACTCCGACATGATGATGAATTTGTATACTATTATATGTGATGTCACCTTTAGGACACACATTTTCTTTCGAATCTCTTTACAAAATCGGTACATGATTTACCTCGAGAAACACAGAGGTCATTCATGAAAAACCTCCGGAAACATGTGTTTGGATAGAAGTAAATGTGGGATCATAAATCACATTGAAGAAACTTTTGAGAACATACACTCCCTGCTAATCAGTAATCGGTAGTGTGCACTTTCAGCGTGTACGTATGACAACGCAAAATTCTCTCAACTGATCTCAGCGGGAACCTTGTGATTAAGATAAGTGATTGTCAGTTGTTCCAACGGAAGTTTAACGAGACCTAAGAAAATCAGTTCCAAATTTCAAGTAGTGTTTTACTAATCGATTAAAAAAAGAATATCTAGTAGTATGTGATGCACATGCAAGATTTTTCATATTTGCAGTGAAATTCAAAACATGATGTCTGACTTATTGCTCGCAGTATGTTAAATCCAACAAGTATACGAGGACAGACAAGAAGTACAGTAGTTGAGCTTGTTGATCCTGACCCTTTCTGCTCTCCGGACCCGTCTGATCCGTTCGGATGCCCTACCTCTGGATGGAGCTCTCATCTACTGGAGGCTACAGCCTGGAGATTGCTGAGGACGGTACTGCTTGAAGTACCAGGGAAACGGTTTTGGACCTCAATTCCACATGGACGTTCTCGCTGTGGTTGCTGGGACTACGGTTGACTGCGATTACCACATGCAGTTTTGCACTCGGGTCTCCTTTAGTGAACAGTGGACTAGTTCAACAAACAGACTTCATGTTAAAACCATAATGAACTTCCCTTTACTTTCACACTATCCGTTTTTACCCAGATGAGGACGGGTTCCCTTCCGAGTCGGGTTCCTCTCAAGGTTTCTTCCTCTAAACATCTTAGGGAGTTTTTCCTCGCCACCGTCGCCAACGTCTCACTCAATAGGGATAAATCCACACACTTAAAATCTGTATCCTTTGTGTTTATGTTTCTGTAAAGCTGCTTTGAGACAAGGTCCATTGTTAAAAAACAAATAAAATTTAATTGAATTGTTTATTTAGCCCTAGCTGAGAAATCAACCTAAGGCTGAACAGATTTGTTTTATTGAACTCTTTATCTCTCTCTCCACCTTTTTATTCTGGTTTTGGCATGAATCTAAGAGTAAATCTACAGAGGCTAAAAAGAAATGATTGATCTTACACTTAATTGCTCTTTCTGATCTTTGGGCATCACGTAATTACTAGATTTGGTAATACTGTGTCAGATTAGAAGATAAAGATAACTGTGACTGCCAAGGGAGACATTTTATTTGTTTGTAGAACCTGATGACCATATGTGGGATCACTCTCCAACATTCAACAAGCTCCATAGTGACACAGGGTGGCTCTATAGTTCTGTAAATCTATGATATTAACAGCGTTCAAGATGATACTGACAAATCCTGGTCAGGGTCACAGTGGATTTGGTGCCTATCACAGGTATCTCAAAAAAGAACCCAACCTCTTCTGCGGGTTGTGAAATTATATCTCCAACCGTGTAATATAAAATCAAACAGTACTGACGACTGGGTTGAAAGGATGTTCAGTATAAGCATCATAGTCCACATGATTTCAGGAGGAGATTGTATACTGCAGATCGGAGGCCACTCTTCGTACCTCAATTGATTCACTCTGCTCAAGCAAAGAAACACTTGAAACGAAACATGTAAAAGAGAGGTCTCTTTTAAGAGACAAGGAAGTATTTGGAGATTTGTCTCTCAGTAGACGAAATGTTCTTGGTTGTAGACCAGAATAAATGTACTATTTTAGTACGTGGTAGACAAAAAACCCCCCACAAAAACCAAGAAAGGAATCAGGAAAACATTTTGTATCATCCAAGAATATCAGCTGAAAGAATGAATACTTAGTGCAAGGCATCACACATCCTTAAATCTTATTAGATGATGAACAAGAGAATATATTAATGAGGTTCATGTGATATGAAGTAGATGCACTTGAGACGCATGTGATTTTAACCCAAATGGTTTTCCGTTCCAGATGGCAGAGAAACATGAATTGGAATTGTGCTGCTTTAAATGGGGACTGGGGGGGAAGTGGTGGTGCTGTGCTTTTGTTTTCATAAAGTGAAATAACAGCTTCTGTTTCGCTGAACTGGTATAGAACAACGAAAACACAGAATAGCGATGCAGTTACCAGGCCCTCTGAAAAAATTCGTTTACGTTTCTGAATGGTGGCATGGCCTTAGTCCTTTAGAGATGTTTGGGCATGGACTAGACAGATTTTACTACATGCCAGGACAACATGGTTGTTTAATGGTGATCGTGCTCTGCTTTTATAGGTATTGGCAGGCTTACTGGTTATCATTGTGTTGTTTTTATAACATGGCAACACCCTAAGAAGGCAAAAAAACCGCTGTAATTGGATTCAGATGCACCAGCGCTGGTTTTCATCAGACATAGACAAACAGGACAAGGGCACATTTAAACACAACACACCTGCCTTGACAAACAGAAGGTATAACAGAGCTTAATAACTTGGTAAAGTTCACTGAAGTGAACACTCCCCACATTTCCGGTGGAAGGTGTGGGGTCCTGTTGGAGGGTTTGTCTCCACTCTGAACCTGTTTATTCTGACCATGCGCAATTCATTCTGTATGGTCATATGTGTCTGGATTGTGTCAGTATCCGATCTATGAGTCTTCAAAGAGAGCTGTTGTCAGTAGGTATTTTGATGAAACACAGCTCATGTGGAGCATCACAGAGTTGCATAACACAACAGAAACGCAATATTCCCCGATTGAAACACTCTGTCTGGGTGAGTGCTGAAATGTTTAGTTCAGCAGTGCTATAAAAAATGACCTGAACCACGACCAGGCACAATCTGTAAAGTCCTGGTCAATATAAGCAAAGAGCAGTTGCTAGAGTGTGTGTGACTTGAAAAAAAGAGGGAAAATGGTATAATCGTGCCCCTGATAATAGATTATTTGATCTCCTGTTTGCTGGAAATTCATTTGCATACACTACAAAATTCATCACTGTCCATCCATCCTCTGTACAGCTTATTGTACACAGGGCCAGGGGGAGCCTAGATCCTATCTCAGGGTACTCCAGGGGACACCCTGGATGGGGTGCCAACTCATCGCAGAGCACAACTGCACACTATGGACAATTTAGAGACCGGGGGGGGGACCAGAGTGCCTGAGGCACGGGGAAGCCATGCAAACTCCGTGCACACAGGGCGGAGGTGGGACTCAAACCCCCACCGTGCAAGGCGAGCGTGCTAACCACTAGGCCACCATGCCCCCTGTGTAGTTTATATCATTTTATAACGAGCTTAGTTACACCTCCGAACTTGTCACGTTTATTTACATCCCAACGTCAGTTTTGCTGCATGGTTTGGTTGTTAAAGCCAGACAGGCTGGCGTGAGTATTTCAGATCTCCTGCTAACCTCCTCACACACACAACAGTCTCTAGAGTTTACACAGGATGGTGTGTAAAACAAAAAACATGCAGTGGGTAAGAACGGCTTGCTCTTGAGAAAGGTCAGAAGCGATTGGCTACTGGTTCGAGCTGACAGGAAGCCTACAGCAACACAAATAACCACTCTGTAAATCCAGGGTGAGCAGCAAAGCATCAGAAATGAACAACGCCAAAATACACGCTCTTTTCCTAATCTTCAACCATCCAGTTTCTGTGAGCCTGTATCTTATCTTTATGCACTGCAGCGCTGCCACTTGACTGGCTGATGAGATGAGCTGCATGAATGAGCAGGTGTACAGGTGTTCCTTATAAAGTGGAAGGTGAATGTTGATGGTTCTGGTGCCAATTTGTCAAGTCAAAATACCTGTAAAGCCTTAAAATGCTCGCAATAAAGAGGTTCTAAATCTGATTCGTTCGAGTACGCATAAATGTACGGATGTAAAATGAGCGCCTTTGAATATAAATTACAGGTTACATTAAGAAATGCAACAAAATCCCTAATTCTTCAGCGCAGGATCTAAAATGTGAAGATCGGATTTTGCAAGAACCACAAATATCCAGACCAGAACTCCCATTTCTCTGCCTGTTAAGCAAAACAACAAAAACTGTGTTGACATTTAGATATGATACCCTGGAAAGAAGTGTTTTTTTTTTTTAGTTTGCCACACACACACACACACACACACACACACACACACACACACACTCCGTGCCAAGCATGCCTCATTGTCCATGTCTTCTTCCAATGCACTGCGTCACTATCACCAAAAGCTCATGCAACACTATCATAATCTTCTTGCAAACAATCCCCTTTCAACAAAATCACTTGGCAGCTGAACGTAGCATTACACAGACTTTCAAACATTCGGGCAACGCGAGCCCAGACACTGTGTACCTCTCCTCAAGCATTTTTTGAGCATGAAAGAACAAAACTGCCTGTTTTCTTTCCCCAGTCTGGGTCTCTTCATTCTTCTAACCCACCTCCTTGGATGAACACATTAAGAAGCAACAGGCTGGTATTTTATTTATTTTTTTTGGCATCCGACTCAAAAGACTGATGCACCATATCCCAGCACTTAGCCAATCGGGATATCAGCTGAGCGTAGGCACTAGTCCATTTCTATACTTCCCTAATTTGCTTTGAAACAAAATCTCTCATACTTTCACTCACAAAGAACAACAATGAGAACAATAACAAAATCAAAGTTTAACAGGAATGTGCCAAACTATTTTCATGGCTCTGGAGTTGAAACTATAGATTACAGCGATGTTATTTGATTATGCTGGTCTGGTACGCTCTCGGTTGTGGAACAGGGAAATGATTCACGTTCTTGAAGTGATACAAGGACAAAAGGGGAGCTGCTGTTTCCTGCTAGGGAGGCGTTAATCCCTCAAAACAACGCCCCCCCCCCCCCCCCCCGCTTCCCGCAACACGCAGAGGCATTTGAGACAAGGCCAACCAATGCTCTGGCTATGAGTCAGAGGCCAAAAGTGAAGTGGCTGGACAACAGTGGAATTTAAAGTCGGCTTGTGTTACTTGAAAGCTGAATTAATTAGGCTTGTGTTTCCATGCCATCTTTGTGCTGATCATAGTGAATACTTCACAGGATAAAAAAAAAACAAAACAAACGCTAATATTTCTAAAAGCAGTATATGGCTGGAAAAATTAGGAGGATTCATTTATAGACTCTGAACAATCCTGTACGTCCCCACTGAAATTTAGTTTTCTAAACTTAGTAGATTTTCCCCTTTTCCCCAAAATATTAGAGATGAGCAGGTAAGTGTCACCACTGCAACCGAAACCAGAATAAAGTTGAACATGAATGAATGCAGTATAATATAAAATCTCATTGTTTGGACAGCAAAGCGTCTCTGCAATCCGTCACGGTCCGTCGAATACGATCAGTTTAACTGGCGTTAAAATCGGCTCACGTTGCATTATAGAAGTAGGGGAAGAGCTGTGATCGGAGTTATTTATTAGCATTAGGTGAATCGATTGATGACACTGTACTACAGCTGTTTAAACAGGCTTATCATGAACACTTCCCCTGAGTGAATAGTTGTAACACTGTCGAATAAACCCCCACCACAGTTTAAACTGAGAGGTCACCTAGATTAGCTCGGAGAGCGGAATCAAAGCACAGAGCGGCCATCGTTCCTGTGCGCAAGCCGCCAAGAAGCCTGCACGGAGCTCAGTGTAAACAGTTTGTGTACATGCTTTTTAGACTCAGCTGTGTTCAACATCACAAACAAAATCATCACAATGTCCCAAACAGCAGAATGCACGAATTGTAATGTGAAATGCAGAAGAAATACAAAATAATAATGACGATGTTAATGCACAGAAATACAGACGTCCTTTCAAGAGCTCGGTGTTCATCCTAGAATAAACGAGGGGTAGAGCGGTGGAAGTAAACACAGGTTTGGTATCAAGAGATCTGAACATCAAAGCTTGGAGCAGACTATGTAGTTTGTGTGTGTGTTTGTGTGTGCTGTTGTGGGGGCTGTCAGGAAAAGAGTCAGGTGTGTTTGAGAAGTTTATCCTTGGTGAATTGAGCTGATCTGACATCACATATCTAGATCAACTTGGCTGCGCTGGCAGTATATATATATATATATATATATAAATGAAAGGGCTGTGTGATTAATCGGATTTTCGATTTCAGTCCCGGTTATGGCCTCCGACGATTATGAAAACAAAATAATCGAGATAAAACGATTACTGTGCCACATTCTGTTTCGAAATGTTCTCGTTTTGTCTTTTTAAAAACCCCGCGCTGTTTTTCTTGACAGCGGTGCCCTTTCACCCCTCCCTAAAAGGCCAACCTCGCTCCCCGCCAGGCTGCGGCATTCTTAGCTCGGCTCGAGCCGAGATGACAGAAAGAGAGAGAGCCTGTGGTCGGCAAGAAAGGTTAAACCGTTTCAGCTGTTTGGAAACAATTTGGTTTCGAGGAGTCCGATGTGGACCGAAAAGAAATAACGTTTGGTATTGTTGGAAAGCTCGTTTCCTGTAGCGTCGTAACAGCTGGTCTAAATACACTCATTTCCTTTCTAGAGCTCACGCAGAAACTACAGGCTGCTCGAAACCGGGAGACAGAATTTCATTGGCTGACCAAGTTTAAAGTTCGTTTCAGGCGATGCGATTCGCTGAAATGCGTCACGTGACGTGCTCCGCTGGCTTTGTTTAATCGATTTCATGAAACAAAATGTATTTCATTTTATTTTACTTTTTTTTTTTTTTCAGTTTAATTATATTTAAAGAAATCCACTGTTAAAAATACAATAATTTTTTTTTTTTTTAAAGTTCAATGTTTCCAAAGTCAATGAGTGATTTAATAATCGTGACCAATATAATCGCGATTATGATTTTTGCCATAATCGAGCAGCCCTTAAATATATATAACTCTGTAGTGGTCGGAGTTTTTGCTTGCGGCGGTTGGAACAAATTTGACGTGTTTCCATCCTTTGTTATTTACATCTGATCTTTTGTATCCGAACCACTTCCATATTACAGAGGAAGCTCCATTTCGGGGGATTAATTCTTCTTCCTCTCTGAGGTTTGAACTCCACCCTCTGCCATGCTTGTTCTAGTTCTACGTGTGAGACGCTGAACTGTACTGTCAGTATCACGGGAGGACAAGTTCTTATCGCGGGGAGGAACTGTACCAGTATATCATAGTCCATATGGCACAGAACTAATATACAGACTTTCATCTTTAATTCCAGGAGATGAACTGAATCACTCCACTGACATGCCGTTAACTGTTTAGAATTACAGCCATTTTTTAGAGAGTCCCTCCATGTTCAGTCTCAAAAGTAACTGGACAGCTGACTGATAAGCAGTTTCATAACCAAGTGTGGCCTGTTCCTCATTATTTCACAACAAGTTAAAGAGATAAAAGTTCTGGAGCTGATTCCAAGTGTTGAATTTGAATGTAGTAGCTGTTCATGGGAACTCTCAATATGCGGTCCAAAGACGTTTCGATGCAATACCACGAATACATACGACTAAAAGCTTGAAAATGTGTTGAATTCAATAAAATCCTCCAGGAAGCAGTGCTTCTGTGGACGGAAACACCTCGCTGATGAGAGACGTCAGCGGAGAAGAAGAGACCAGACGGGCACGAGTTGACAGGAAGGCTACGGTAAATCAGATGAATTACTCTATACAACCACGTTGAGCAGAAAAGCATCTCAGAACGCTGAATGTTCAGGCTACAGCTTCAGAAGACCACACTGGGCTCCAGTCCAAGCAAAGAACAGGGATCTGACGCTACAGGTTCACTGAAACCGGACCGTTAAAGATTGGAAAAATGTCACGGATATGAATGAACCATGCTGGTGTTTCTGTCCCATCTTTGTGCTGGAGGTTGCGCCAATCATCGTGAGTCTAGCGAGAACTAGGTAGTGTGGTGGTGTAGTCACATATCGATGCTCCATACAACTCTAATTTTATAAACGGACAGCCGTCGGCAAATCAGGAAGACAAATAGAGGAACAGGTTGTAATGATTACATCAAAATGACGTAAAAACTAAGACTACAGAACACACACACACACACACACACATATATATACTTTTGACGGCTGATAAGGTCCCTGCAGTGGTCTTGTCTCCCACAGCCAGGCTACACACAGACCACTTCATTCACCTCCTACACACACACACACACACACACACAAACCACAAAGGCTTCATTTTTAAGCCTCTCTTTCATTAGACTACAGATTAACACGCAAACAGACACTCTCTCTCTCACTCACACACACACACACACACACCCCGCAAAAGCTCTCTATCCGCACTCATATAGGAAGCTCCCTACGTTGCCTTCGTAATGAAAAACCCAAGCTAGCAAATCCGGTGGGGAAAAATGTACACTGATAAATCTGGAGCTATCTCTAGATTATGTTTCACTCATTTCACACTTCAAACTGTCTCATTTCTATTCCGCTTATTATCTGCCAATTGAATAAACCAATTTTAAGCTTCAAGTTAGCAAACATGTCTAGGAATAGGATTAATGCTTACGCTCGTTCTATAGTAAACGTCACAACGAGAAATATTAGAAAGCATTTCTGTTATTCGAGATCTCCTGAATTGCGAAGACGGTCTTATGCTTCATCGTAAAAGTAAATGGAAGTGTTTGTTTTTTTCAGGAAACATCACTAGTGATACACACACACACACACACACACACATACATTTCCCTTTCTCTATGATATCTCAGATATATTTCCAAGTCCTAATAAACGGTAGTCTTGTCAAGCCGTCTTCCGGTGAGCGTACCTGTTATTAACGGTACGAGTGTGTGGACGGTTCGTGTTATTCCAGTCGTGTTTCGTGTCGCGTGAGGCTGTGTAATGAGCACCTGAGAGTGTGTGCACACAATGGGATGAAGAAAGAAAGAAAGAAAGAAAGAAAAACCTCACAACTTGTTTGTGTCTGTGAAATATCTGATCTGGCTGTCGATACCTGAAACAACCCGGAGGCTGCACGTATACCTGCGCGATCTTCTTTTGGGACGGTAAGTGAGCGCGAGGTCAGGAACGGAAAACGAACGAGAGGAAAGAGAGAATCGGAGTGGAGGAGGAAAGACAAAGCCACAAATGTACAGCAATTTTTTTCAGACCTGACTCTGGCTCCTCTGCTCTGCCTGCGTGGTTTCCCATGGCTATGTCTGTTCACAGAGATCAGCTCCACTCGTCTGTCTCTCTCTCTCTCCACACACACACACACACACACACACACACACACACACGAACACAATATGCACTAATCCATCAGAGAGCAAACACAGTGCTGGGGAGACGTCCTGAGCTGGTCCTGCACGCGATTGCCACGCACACGCTGTAGAGGAAGCGGTTATCGGATGCTCCTCGGTTTATTGTTCTGTTTCCTCTCTGCTGTCCGGCTGTCACTGAGAGCGCTGAGCAGAATTCCCACATCCAGAGTAAGACTCTCTCTCTCTCTCTCTCTCTCTCATGACATGGTGAGGCAGCAGCGGTGTTGTGACTGTTTCATTAGACATGCACACGCACACAGCGGTACACAATGGGAGTGGCTTTCCTATGTCAGAGCCACACACACACACACACGCACACACACACGCACACACACACGCGCGCACACACACCCTCTCTTATTTTACCTCTCTCTGCTGGCTTCAGCTTGAGGTCAGTCAGTCCGTCCTGGAGCTGATCCGTTTAAGTCACTGTTCTCCGCCTTTCTCCATTCTCCTTCCCTTGCAGTCTTTGCCTATTAACTCTCACTGTCCTGTTGACTTTCCTAAACTTTTTTCTTTTTTCCCCCCTTTCAGGGAGGGGGTGAGAAGGGAGTGATGGAAAGGCATGAAGTGAAAGAGTAGGGTAGGTTGGAGGGGGGTTCTATTTGTCTTTCTGTCAGGTCCTGATGGTCGATCGTTCTCTTTTCTTCCTCCACATGTGAACTGTCCTGACCTCATCCATCCATTTTGCTGGGGAGGTAGTCTGGCTGATTAAGCTGGTCTTTGGCATGCTCACTTTCTTCTGTCTGTCCACACACACACACACACACACACACACACACACACACACACAAGCACAGTGCAAGGCACTGTTTTCACGGTGGCCAAGAAAGGAAAAGAGGAGCCTTTTTAGTTACAGCGAACGTCTGCACTGCCATCCTTGTGCCGTGCTCTCAGTCCGAGAGATGTTCTTCCATCCCTCCCGTCCTCATTCAGAATGCATGTGGGTGAAATATTAATGGACGTAAAAGCCACAAACCAAATCAAGCTGAAGGTAAACGGATGTGTCATCTCTGCTTGAAATAGCTCTTCCCTTGAGAATGAAGCAAAGAGCAATTCTGTCCACGCAGCCTGTTCGTTTCCATCCACCTTCTTTACCTCTTTCCTACAGGGTCGCGGGGAACCTGGAGCCTATCCCGGGGAGCATGGGGCACAAGGCGTGGCACACCCTGCACGGGGTGCCAATCCATCGCGGGGCAAGCCTTTTCTTTTCTTCAACCAAATTGGGTTTTAATACTTCCACCTTCTTTATTTACTTCTCTTCATTACGTGCGTTCTCAGTTCCATGTTTTGTTATTAAAACGTGTCAGGTTCTGCTTTTTGCCGAAGCGCTTTGTTTAATCCGGTTAAGGTTGTGCGAGTATGCTGGAGTTATTTCAAAACTGCAAAGCACCACTGCCTCTGTCGGGATAACATCCGTCCCTGTTCTTTTCTTTTTCTCATTTGCTCATGATTATCTCTCGCCCCCCTTCCTTTGTTTCTCTCTCTTTCTCTCAGTCACTTTGCTCATTTACTGGAGCACTTTAAAAAAACCCAGTAACAGCAAAATGCCTTCAAGTGCACTGCAAATCACTCGACATCCAACACGACCGACTTTTCAAGAAACAAGGGTAGAACTGATCGCAGTCGTTCAAATTCGAGTCCAGAGAACGAGCGAATTCCTGTTATTGCGTCCTAGATCAGAGATAAGCCTCTGAGAGTGTGCCAAAGCCTACATCATAAATTGTGTGTTCCAGTGCCATGTGTTTGTGTGTATAATTGTGTTTTTGTACGCTTGTGAAAGCACGCGCCGCGTTTGTTTGTAGGGTCGGTAAACACCATGTCAATGTTGATTTCTGCCTCAGTGTGTGATACGTACTGTAGAGTACAACACAATTACCAGACACTGGTAGCTTGATGTGTTCGTCCACTGAGGGACTGCAGATTCACCAGACCGAGATGAGATTTCCCATCATCCCTTACTCTGACCAAGCATCACAACCGCTATCATCCTGCTCTGCATCCTTCTGATTGGCCACTCTGCCAGAACAACACGGACAAACACTCTTTCCATTATGGGATGGAGAAGCGCTCAGTTTCTATGACTGGAAGAATTAATTAAGAAAATGTTAATCAGCATTCATCTTTAAGACCATCCCATAGGGCAAGTTGCCATGATGCAACACATAATGATTTTATTTTTTTTTACAACTTTGTTTACATTCTATTACTGGCCCTTAGCAGGTTTGTGAATCCAGTCCAACTCGTTTAACTAATTTCTCCCGGCTGAGGAATTCCCATATTCTAAAAGCTGACAAATATCCTCCAAATGTTTCACAGATGCCTGTCTGTCTAGAAAAGCGTTAAAGTGACGATGAAATAACCGGCATAAACCCTGAAACGAGCAGGAAGTTGACTACTCTCACAGTAACAGCATTAGGGAGTGATGAGCAGTACATCATATTTAATCATGTGCTAAATCAGAAACACTGAGTAGTTCACAGTTGCTCCACAGTAAATCTCAATGTCCGCATATTAACGTCATGGAAATGAAATCTCCGTGGATAATCCTGCAAAATATTTAGGAAACCCTAGCTGGGTTACACGTAAGAGTGCAGACCGACAACACCATGGTGGTGTTTTAGATCAACCACAAGGGGGCACAAAATTGCAAGAGATGGTGAGGTCCATCAAGCGAGCCAAGGAAGTGGGCAGATGAACAGCTGTGTTAGGGTGCTCCTCAATACTCAAACTGATGATTCCTCGTTTCCTCCGTCCTCCGGCTCGTGACCCGGAAATCGATTGAAGGCAGCCATCTTGAAGGACACATCAATTCTCTAATTGCACAGCGAGGAGGCGAGGAACGAAGAAGCTTCCAGAAGAGCTAGGGGCGAGGATGTACAGGTGTATCCTATCCGAAAAACCTGATACACAAATAAATTCCCCTCCTCCTTTACATCTGCCACAACCTCAAACAAAATAGTCCTTTGATGATGTGATGGCATTTTATGTGAAATATAATTCAATAATAATATGCTTACAATGAGTATTGTATTTAATTGATCCTTGCATGTTTGGATATGCAAAGCTGCAGAAAAGATGCGATAAATTATGCATTGTTCATTAATTAATTGAGGAGTAACCCAGACATTTCACATAACATCAGTGCATTTCGCATTGTTAAGAATGTTGTTATTAACCAAGCTCAAACAATATAACGGCAGATCCCTGAAGTGCAGTGAGGTCATCCAGCTGAGCAATCATCATTAATTGACGTCGCTTTGAAGTGGTACTTGAGAAAGCGAGGATACTCCGTTCGACTTGCTTCGATTCCTCTCTCCTCGCATCTCATCCTTGCATCCTTCCCTCGCACCCTAAGGGGGTGGATCTAAGACGCAAGGGAAGGTAGTGAGGAAAGGAAATTGGGATGCACAAATAAGAAACGGGAAGCATCCTTAAGAGCTGCCTATCTACCAGATAACGGATGTGCTGTCACAGCAGTCTTGTGCCCAGGGTCTGGCAACTTTACAAGGAGGTATTTCGGCTAATGAAGACCTGCAGAAGAGCGGAAGTGGATCTGTTTGTGAACACACAGGTAATTCACTCTCCAATGTGGTTCATGGAGAGAGCAGAGACAAACGATTTGGGCCAGATGTGTGGGGCCAGGCACTCCACTGGGCAAATGTACAGTTCCGCTGCTGTGGATGACGTGGCAATGTGTACAACAGACTATAGAGCCAGTGTGCTGATATCTCAGCCCTGGTCCCTGTGCTAAAGCAGACTGTGAAATTATGGATCTGTTCCTGAGAGTGATCCCAGCATAGTGGCATGCTTGCAAAAAGGGTCAAACAAGCTCTTGTGAATGTGTTCTACACCCCTTCTACACGCTGGATGTATGCAAGCATGAGGAAGGGATCTACGCCTAGGGTTTCACATCACAGTGTTTCTCACTATGGAGTGAAACACTAGGGACGGACTCCTTTCTTGAAAGATTTTTTTGCAGATCCAAGTCTTTTGCAGACTTGAACCCCCAACCTTCTGATCAGCAACCCAGAACCTTTCACCACTGCCTCTAAAAAAATCTGATGATTTTATCATTATGGCCAGATTTATGGCTTTTTTTTTTGCAGACACCCTTATCCAGAGGGACTTGCATTTATCTCATTTGTACAACTGAGCAATTGAGGGTTAAGCGCCTTGCCCAAGGGCCCAACAGTGGTAGCTCGGCAGTGCTGGGGCTTGAACTCCTGACCTTCTGCTCAGTAACCCAGAGCTTTTTAACCACTGAGCCACCACTGAGCCATCACTGCCACAGATGGTGTAATGTGTGCATTATTAGTCACCATGATAGTGTCTGGACCACGATTTCAAACATGTCACACTAGGGCCGAACCCAGCATTCCTGTAAAGATACTGTAGCGCTGGTATATTAATACACCTATCTACCTATCTACTCTTGCGAGGCCAGCCGTGTTTCCTGTGAGGGTTCTCAAGAGCGGTGTGTCATGCCCGTGTCTTCTGATCCCATGATCCTCAACCCACAACCTCATTACGAGACCTACTATACTTATATATGAAGGGTATACAAATATCCGGCCTTTCAGTCAAGGTGCAACTGTACACCAATTAATTTTTCTAAAACAAAACGAGTAATATATTTGGCTTGCACAGTTATTTCACACTGGAGAAACCAAAAAAAACAAAAATCAAGATACTTCTAGAAACATCAAGGTACTTCATCTGAGGAATACACAGTGCTTATCTTCCGGCACTCACACCGTAAAATAATATGGCCCACACAAAGTGCCGAACACATGTTCAATGTTACTGTGGCACAGCAGTGCACAGAAGTGTCCAGAGCTTCAAGACATAAAAGAGATACAAACTTATGATCTGATGAATATTGGACCTTTTACTGTGCATCACGGTGACGGAGTGTTTACTCATAAAGCCCTGGGAGTTGTCTTGTTTATCGCTCTGCGATGGTCTGAATCGGATCTAACCTATCATCAACTATCGTAATCGTAACATACTATCATAAAATTTCACTTCTGAAGATAAAATGAAACCCTTTCACATTCAAGAGATGATATTTAGAGATGCCGCTGAAAGGAGGCAGATTTACCTCAGTTGTAAACAGTGGTGTGTGTCGCGGCAGCACCTACGGCAGCTGCGATGGGACCGTGTGCTATTTATGCATGACTGGCGGCTGCACCGAGTCATGTGTTTAATGGGATCATGGCGCCTGTCCTCATATCATCTGAGCTGTCAGACCTGATTATGGCATTTGCGTAGTCTAAATATGGAGTGCAGCTTCGCTCCAATAAACTCAGCGGTGTATGTATTAACGTCCCGTTTTTCAAATGGACAAAGGCTCTTTCTGTAAGAAAGAAAAAACAAGACACTATGCTTTTACCTGCAGCTTAATCCTTCCACTGGGTAACTTAAAAAAATCACTAGCAATTAACTCGAAAATGTACAAAATCACTTGTTCACTGGTTTCAGTTTCCTCTGAAACGTCATCGTATTACACCAGATTTAAACGTAGCACAGAGACGAACAAAGTAAATGACACGTCTGTGGCTGTATTCACAAGAAATCTTCAAGCCAATAGTAGCGAGAGACTTGAGTGGGGGAATGAAATGGGCTTTTTAATGACAGCGTGCACTTGAGCTGGCATGGACTCCACAAGTTTGTGTAAAACCTGGCGATCCACGCTGGACCAAATCAATCCGAGTGCTGTCGGAGCATGTGCCCCAGTCACAAAACCTGACCCTTTGTACAAATGCGTTAACATTGTCGTTAAAACAGGTTGCGTAAGTATAAAAAGCGACCTAGAAATAGTGCAGAATATTGAAAAATTCAAGCTGTTGAACATTTCCTTTCTTTATTTTAAAAACGCTCCAAACTTGAAAACTGTTTATCCCCACATTCAAGTTAGAATGGTTTATTTGGTAACTTAGTAAACCAGCCTCTGGTCAAAAGCTACAGTTAAAGCTATTGTCTGTTGCTCACCATGTGACAAATGTTTATATCCAAGCCTTGATCACGGCAATCCATTGTGCTTTAGTACGACGTCAAATAGATCTTAAAATACAAACATGGCACGAAAAACAAACAAAAAATCTAAAACAAAAAACCAAGCAGAAACTCTCAAATGGTCTGAGCAGTTAGCATGTTCAGATCACAGGTGAACCTCAGGGAGAATTCTCAGGTAGTCAGAAAGAAATGATATTTATTTTATGGGCTTCATAAAGAACATCTATGAGAATCCACATGAAATACACCGCAAACAGTTTACTGTAAGCTTCATCTGCTTACACAGAGCAGTGACAGACAAATTGGCATCCTAAACTGGCGGCCTGGGCTTAACTGTAAGGTGTGCTTACAAAATAAACGTGTCTTCCTTTCAAACTTGAGTCTAGACATTGTTTACGCTGACTCAGAAACAAAACACTTTAATCTACACACAATGATGCGTTGACACAACTGAATGCGTGAATGCTCTGTTCTTCTAACATAAGCGTAATAAATCTGTGACTTGTAAAATGTACACAAACATCAATAAATGCTCTGTCATGAGCAAATAGCTGCTTTATTCTCTAGATAGTAGATGTTTTTCACGTTAAACACCAGGGAAAATGATTAAAGCATTTTAGTCAGTCATCTGAACTGGGCTGAACCAACATATTGAAGGTATAGTATGCTTTGTTTTCATAAGCATAATTTTTTTTTAAAAACTTAATACGGCATGGGACAGGCAGCCAGAGAAGACTAAAGACTGTGTGCAGAACGCTTGGCGTTAGTGAGAGTTCCGCTTGAGGTTCAGCTTACAGACGGAAACCAGACATTCTCCTTTAGGATTTTCTGGTAGAGAGCAGAATTCATGTTTCCCTCAATTATTGCAAGTTGCCCAGACACTGAAGCAGCAAAGCATCCCCACACCATCACACTTCCACCACCATGCTTGACCGTAGGTATGATGTTCTTTTTGTGAAATTCTGTGTTTGGTTTACGCCAGATGTAACGGGATCCCTGTCTTCCAAACAGTCCACTTTCAACTCATCAGTCCACAGAGCATTCTCCCAAACGGTTTGAGGATCATCAAGGTGTGTTTTAGCAAATTTAGACGAGTCTTAATGTTCTTCTGGGTTAGCAGTGGTTTTCACATCGCCACTCTTCCATGGATGCCATTTTTGCCTAGTGTCTTTCTGATAGTGGAGTCATGAACAGTGACCTTTATTGATGTAAGAGAGGCCTGTAATTCCTTTGATGTTATCCTTGGCTCTTTGTGATTTCCTGGATGAGTCGTCGCCGTGCTCTTGGAGGAATTTTGGAAGATCGGCCCCTTCTGGGAAGGTTCACTACTGTGCTGTTTTTCCATTTGGAGATAACGGCTCTCACTGTGGTTCTCTGGAGTCCCAGAGCCTTTGAAATAGTTTTGTAACCCTTCCCAGACTGATGTATTTCAATCACCTTCTTCCTCATCATTTCTGGAGTTTTTTTCAGTTTTGGCACTGCGTGTTACTCAGTAAGACCTTTTAACCAACTCCACGCTGTTGAAAAAGTTCTATTTAAGTGTAGATGTGATTGAACAGGGTTTGCAGTAATCAGGCCTGGTTGTGTCTAGTCCAGCTGAATCCCATTATGAATACAGTTTCATAGATCTGGGGAATTAGTAACTACGGGGTTCAAATACATTTCCACACAGACCCAGTAGTTATTGGATAACTTTTTTGCTTCAACAAATAACATTATCATTAAGAAACTGTATTTTGTGTTTACTCAGGTTGCCTTTGTTTTATCTTAGATTTTGTTTTTAATTTCTGAAACGATTTAGTACGAGACACACACAAACACAAAAAGAAATCAGGAAATCCTTTTTCACTGTGCATAGCTGTCATTGCTTAGTAATCAACTTTGGCCTCCATCGGCTAGGCATGCACATGGATGGAAAATGTACACACAGAGGTGTAACACTGTAACCCACACAAAGCAACAAACAAAAAACATGAGCAAAATGTCCAAGGTCACTGTTGCTCTAAACGGTTTCCAACAGGCTTCGCTGTATTTACAAATACAAACCTTTTCATGGGTTAGCTGATGGAGCTGTTGTTCTCCTATCATAAAAAAAAGGACTGCATAAAAAAAAAGAAAAGAAAGAGAGGGAAAATATCCTTGTGATGACCATATAAACAGCCTCACAATAATTATAGCAACATTTGGTCTTTGCAAAGCGCTGAAACATGCCTACACACACCTGCAAGCACATGCTCTCGCAATAAGATAATAATTAGAATGAAAGCACACACTGATCAAAGACATCCTGTTTCTGTTTCGATGAGTTAATATTGGAAACAAAGTCTTTCTGCTTTCCACATTGAATTAAACCGAGTGCATAAACAAATAGACCCACTCGTGCTTAATGGACAGCAGGGCCCAAGTGGCATCCAAGGAAAACATCTTCAAACAGCTGTAGGAAAGTTATCACAGGCTGTGCTGTGTAGTAACATCAGGCAAGGAAAACCGAAAAATATCATGATGTCTCCCTCTGGTGGTGAACATGCGTAACTTTCTTGTTTTTTTCCCCCTTTGAGTTTGAGAAGTAAAACATCCCAACATTGGGCAGGTGGATCCGAACTTTTCGTCTGTACTGTACGCTATATAGACGCTTGTGCATAAGAAAATCTTGAATACTGCATGTACGTGTGTGTGTGTGTGTGTGTGTGAGGGGGGTGTGTTTACTTAAAAGTTATCTGAATGTTCTTTCCTACCCATCAGGCTGTGTGCTCTATTGTCTGCTAGCTCTGAAATAGCTCCAGTAGTGACGGTCTTCTTCAGACGAGACGCTGAAGCTGCTGGTCCCAGAGCAGGCTTGGCCAGAGCATCATCACTGCTCGCCCGCTTCAGCTACACACACACACACACACACACACACAAAGTCACAAACATGCACAAGGGCTCATACCTCTGCCTGTTTTTTCTTTTTTTTGTTAAACATGTGCAGCCCCATCTCTACTTCTTATGTTCTGTTCACTCCTTATGATGCACAATCCCACTACCCAGCATCCTTCAAAAGAGGATGTGCTGTACATGCTCAGTGTCAGGTTACTTCCTAAGAGAGGTTTTCCTTTTAGCTCGCTCATTTTTTGAACTCCTTTCGGAATTATGGATCGAAATCCAACCCTACGTCAGCCATTTTTAATCTCCGAGACTGCAGGCAGCTGTCAAACCCGATTCATAAAGTAATTATGGACTCACTATCTACAGCTACACGTTGCACTCTATCTTCATCCTGATGCCTGTCAGACGTCCTAGATTTTACCGCCACATTGTATAAGAGATATGGTATAATTTGCTGTCTTCCTCCACGACTCGCTGTCCATTCGTTCGACTGTGGCTGATATCAATTGATATTAATATCAATTACGGATATTCTCCTCCCCTGTTCGAGAGACTTGGCTTGCGTCTGTTTTTAAACGGGGCTCTGATAAGCAGGAACAATTTTTGTTTACATGAAAAACATTTTACAAGGGTACTGAAATATAAATCAAAGAGATGTCTTGGGTCACAAAATAGTGAACAGAGCATTGAGGTGTTGAAGCGGTCCAGTATTGCTCTCACACACTGCATATGTCTCTTGTTTGTGTTCCTCATGTTTCTCACCCGGCTGAGACGCAGGTCGGAGGCGATGGTGCTGGACGATCGGGACGTCTTCATCATCGTGGAGCCGCTGCCGCTGGAGGCGCTTGCGTGGCCGATGGAGGACGGCAGCCGGCCCCGCTCTGGCGCTCCCGTCTTGGGCAGCGCCACCTTGGCGGCGCCCCCTCTCAACATGGTTCTATCCGTTTACTGCCGTCCTTCACTCGGGCTGTGAACACACAGAAGAAACAGGGTGTGTGTTTAGACACAGAGGCAAGAAAAAAAGAAAACAATGACACAATCCCCTCTGACAGGACAAGGAGTCGAGCGCATAGGGTGAGAAACAGAAAGAGACGGGGAAACACTACTGAAATAAGGAACAGAAAATAGGGGAAAAAAGCCGGGAGGAAGTGAAATACCACGAGACGAGTTAGGGGAAGAGTAGTAAAAAGAGAAATGAGTCTATGAGTTCTATCGTCAACTCTATCGGCGACTCACATCAGTGACATAATTACTAGGCCACCCGTTCAATTCGACATAGAGATGCTCACGTTTTGTGGGCAAGACTAACTACACCTCATAACGTGATCCACGCAGGGATCCAATATGGCTGCTACAACATTACGGTTATCCTGAAAGGCCGACACGTTTGTGAACGCAGGACACGTTATTGCACTTAGGGAAGGTAATGTGAGAAAAGTGGACCGACAGCTATTCTCTGGAGACGCGTAAGTGCTCTCTACTACAGTGAAGCAATAGACTGGAGCACAAAGAGGCGACGGGGGGGAAGCGTGTACGCGTCGGTCTCATTGATTTGACTGATGGTGGGGTGAAAAGGTACGCAGACCCGGCTAGGAACAGCTGGCGTCTCTAGAGACGTGAGGGCGAGAGTCTAGGAAAAAGCAGTAGCACGCTGACTGAGTGGCAGAGGTTATTCGGGTCCATATTATAGGGCGCTGTCCGTTCCATGATGCGCTCCACACTGACAGAGCTGCGCAATGAAAACAGCTGATATATATCTATAGATATATAAAAATAAATACATTCTGAATATATCTGAAAGTTGTTGTTGTTTGGTTTTTTTTTTTGCCAAACATTAAACATTTTGAGCAATTTATCCTTAGATTATGTGCATAACATTTGCTGCTTTTTAAGGAAATACTGTTAAGAAATCATGTTGCATTTTGACTACTGAAATTGTACTGAATCCTGTGTCGTGGTGCGTTTGCGTACACATTACGTCATTAAAATGTGGATGGTCGTTGTAGCTTAGCTGCTCATGCTAATAACTAACAGGGCTTAATGGTGTTCTAACACCCTAAGCATATGGTTTGTGAAGGAGTCTGCTGTAAATCTAAATGTATATATAATACACTTGTGATTTTTAATAAACTGGTTTATGGATACCGTCTGCTGAACGATAATTGTCTAGAATATATAATGTATTCAGTCTACCCTACAATACGTTGTATTTAAATTGCGGGACATATTGACGGCATATTACATGTGGGCTGAGTAAAAAAAATAGAGACGCATGCAGTGAAACAGACCCACGCTTCCTGTCGGAAGCTTTACATCACTCTCTGTCCGACAAAGTCGCTCTGCTATGCAGAAGTCTTCTCTGAAATTCCACCGAAAAGTTTAAACTCTGCCACCTGAGGGAATCGTTAACAATGACACAGAAGAGCAATGTTGTCTAGTGAAAATGAAAAAGTCACAGATCCTATCTGTCATGGAAAAACCTACCGTGTCTGCAGAGTAAAGGTTATATGAATTATCACTTATAAACAAACAAACAAAAAAAAACAGAACAAGACCAAACCTGACTATCAATCCCTGGAAACTGTATAAGATTTCCAGGACACCTGATCATCACATGCATATGTGTGTGTTGAACATCCCATTCCAGATCTAGTCCTACCTTTGCTCTTCTCGGAAGGCTTTCCACTAGATTTTGGAGCGTGGCTGTGGGGGATTTGTGCTCATTCAGCCACAAGGGCATTAGTGAGGTCAGGCACTGATGTTAGGTGAGAAGGTCTGGGGCGCAGTCGGCGGTCCAGTTCATGCCAAAAGGTATTCAGTGGGGTTGAGGCTTTATACAGGCTGCTCGAGTTCTTCCACTGCAACCTTGGCAAACCATGTCTCTATGGAGCTTGTGCACAGGATGCTCATGCTGGAACAGGTTTGGGCCTCTTCGTTCCAGTGAAGGGAAATTGTAATGTTACAGCGTACGAAGACATCCTGTACGACTGTGCACTTCCAAATTTGTGGCAACGGTTTGAGGAAGAAACACATATGGGTGTGACGGTCCAGTGTCCACAAACTTTTGGCCATATAGTTTATATAACGCTATATTAGAAGGTATTTGACCTCTAAAAGCAGACTAGACAAAACAGTCTGTCATGGTGGAAAAGTATTCAATCCAAGTATCTTCATCTGTCAAAGCTGTTTTTCCTGGAAAAATAATCTAAAAAAACAAAAAACCCCAACACAATGCGCTCAACTTGTGTTCGGCAGTTACCCTCAAGACAGAGTGCAGGTTTCAGTTTGGGCAACGCTGCAAAACCATCATATGCTGTGTACCTCAGGGGAAGCACAAATTGTAGCTTCCAGAGCCTGTAGTTGTGCTATATTGAGATTCTGGTCGCCATGACACCCTGTGGGTTACAACATTCTGAGGACTACTTGTTTTTTTTTAATGGCTAAAAAAAAAACATCTTCCACAAGTTCATCTGCACACATCCCTGTAACAATGACCTGCACTTTTAATTAGCATTATGTATACTTGTAATAGTAAGTATATACTCATATACTATACTATTTTTGTGATATTTACTAATTATCATGTCCCGGTGATAGTGATATGTAGTCTATATATACAGTAGATATAGTCGTGTGAAAAATAAGTACACCCCATGGAAATGGTTGGCTTTTATGACATATTTGGACAAGCAAACATTTGATCCTCTTTGAAACAGTGTTTATTAATAAAGCTGAACTACTTGAACAAAGCCACAAGGAAAATGAGCTTTTCAATCATTTATTCAACAGAAATATCAATAGATGTGATTCTTCTGTGGAAAAAGTGAGTACACCCTTGGCCTCAGAAGCTAGTGTTGCCCCCTTTAGCAGAAATAACTTCTTGAAGGCGTGTTGCATAATTGTCCACCAGGCTTGCTGGAATTTTTGACCACTCTCTTCCATGCAATATTCTTTTAGTTGTAAGATCTTTGAGGGTTTTCTTGCATGTTCTGCCCGTTTCAAATCCCCCCACAACATTTCAATGGAATTGAAATCTGGGCTTTGACTAGGCCGTTCCATAACCCTCCATTTCTTCTTTTTGAGCCGTTCCTTGGTGGATTTGCTAGTGTGCTTAGAATCCCACTAGAATCACCTGTGTAAAGGTCCACTGTCGGTTCAACTTTAACTTTCGGACAGATGGCCTCACATCTTTAAGCACTCTTTGATATGATGCAGAACTCATAGCTGAATCACTGAATGCAAGCTGTCCAGTCCCTGAGGCAGCGAAGCAACCCCAAACCATAACATTTCCACCACCGTGCATCACAGTTGGTATGAAGTGCTTCTCCTGAAAAGCTGTCTTTGGCCTGCGCCAGCCATGTCTGCTGTTACTGTGGCCAAACAACTCTATCTTTGATTCATCTGTCCAGAGCACATTATTCCAAAAGGCCTGGTCTTTGCTTATATGGAATGATGTATTTCAAATAATTTGAAGATCCTTGCCATCTGTGGAAGATGGCTGATAGCATTTTCCTCCAACTGTGCCCTGTGAAGCAGCATGAGCAGCAGTTTGAAAAAGATACATGGATGATGAATGGTTTCACATGTCTCGGAGGAAGCACGTGCTATCGGGGCTCTACAGTGCGACCGTTTCACTTGCGTTTGCGACAGAAAAGTACTTTGTGCGACTGTGAAAAAATATTTAGGAGCACCGGTGCGAGTGACCAGTTCAGAGTTGTATAATACAATTGGAATAAAAACTAAAACTCCAAAATGCATCTACACCGCGCAACTGTTACTTTCACACTGCTTTTCATCACCTCAGTCAACCAAACAAGTATGTAAATACTGCACAGGTGCCATTATGATGACAAGAGTAACTCTGTACATCATCTGCTTCTCTCAACTCGCCAATCTCACAACCGCCATCTTATATTGATCCCGCAAAACGTCCTGAACCTGCGACTGTGACCTGCTCGTGTAGACACAGCGAGTAAATGAATAATAATGTTAACGCTACAAGGTGGGTTTCATTCAGACTTCTTTATTAAATAATTCCTCACCAATCGTGATCAAGACTAGCAACTGTTCAGTATATAAACATACGGTACACTGCCTTCTGTACATCCTTCTACACCAACGCTAATACACAGCGCTTTCAATTCATTTAAACTCACGGTTGCCAGATATCACTAGAAAAGTCAACTCCAGTTTCCATGTTTTTATGTAATCCGCCCAAAAATGCAATATTATCAGCAGACATGGCAAAACTGTTTTGGGGGAACAGATCTAAAAGGAACAACTGATAAACAAACAAACAAAAAACTAATGAAGTGTAAAGACAGAAAATGTGCTAAGTTATAAATAAATCATTTAATATAAAAAACAGATATTATAATAACTTCATAAAATATAAATAAAATGAGAAATTAAATGTTTAATTACTATGGGTTGCATTTAATTTCAATCTGACATTAATCTTAGTAGGCTAGTTCTTTAGAAGGCTATTAGCCTTTTTCCTAATATGTATCATTTTTGTGTTAGTCTACTTTGAATTAGGACTCTTTATTGTTTAAGATATTTAAAAATAAACATTTTATGCTTGTTTATTTATCAATAACCAACAGTATTTCTCATTGCTGTTATTTTAACTCAATTAACAGTGACCATGAGCAGAGAGCTTACATTTAACGGTTTATGACAGACCTCCTGATTAAAGCGTAAACAAAAAAAGATCGGTATCTGGATCGGTTTCGGTCGTAAAAATCCTGATCGGCGCATCCCTAATTAACACCATTAAACTAAAGTGCTTTGCATCTGACGGGTAAATGAACTCACCCAATCACGTCCTATATGAGATTATTCAGATATATACACAATATACACAGACTGGTTTGAGAACTGACTCCAGCCCAGAACCATGACAGTGGGGAATGTCTAATAGCGTAGCTTTAAATATATTTAAGAGGAGCAGACTTCAAACACTGAACATTGAGGTTTATTGTATTTGTTTACAAGGTGGAACGGGTTAACGGTTGTTGTTTTTTTTGCATACAGCCTGTAACATTAACTGAAAATATTACATTTAGTTTATCTGCAGGTAAATTAATGCGTCATAGCTCACACTATGTTCCTAAATTCTGTCATAATTGACAAGTTCAAGTTTTCTCATGCTACTTGTGTGTTATCTTGAGGCCCATTAATGTTACCATCTCTAAAAAACTAAGCTTTAGCCGTGCTCCTAAATTTTTGACTGGGCTCCTAAATTTTTGTAATTAGAAGCACAAGTGCTCCTAAAAGAAATTGTTACTGTAGAGCCCTGGCTAGCCTTCACCCTCTCTGGTTGGTAGATGTTGTGTGAGAGCTAGCTGGTAGGTAGAAATCGGCAGTACTGGCGTATAAAGCACTCACGAACTTAGACAGCACATCCCTGTAGACCACAATAGATATTTAAACCCAACTGATACAACATGTAAGAATGTTCCCACTCCTTTCTCACTCCATATCGAGAATCATACATCATTCAGGCTGAGACATGTGCCACATGATTTGTCAAAATTTAAGTTTTCCAGAGATTGCACCATCACTGTGTTAAGTACATTTTACTTATTTGCTATCCTTACAAAAACGATATTTGTTGCATCCTCAAATGAACTTGTCATGTCTCTCAGGCAGTTACAGCTGAAACAGAGAGCCACAGAACTTAAAATTGAAACGTGTTTTTGTTTTTGAATTGTTGCTTTAGGTTACGAAGGCAGCTGTAAAAAGCTTTTTGGGATGTTTATAACTTTACAGTCAGATGATTCAGTCAACAATTCAAAAATTCGTTCTGTTTAACAGGAGCAGAAGAATCAGGAGGCCGATGACTTCTGGTTACAAACACCTGCACTGAAGGTCACTAAAGCCAAACTTGTTCCATGTTTCCAAGAAGCTTCTTTAATCCCTGTTTAAGGACGCTGTTTTGGCAGGGGCAATAACCCTCTTCCTGTACTGTAAATGGTCAAAAGACTGGACCAAATTATCTAGTAGTTTTACCATTGTTGATGTAATCATACATACGATCTACTGCAAAGTGTCCATGTCTTTCCATGCAGGTACAGGTGATGTAGAAGTTCTGATATTTCTTAGTCCTTCTTAGGAGCAATGCTTCATTGTTGTAGATGGGGTTATGTTTAATAACTGGCTGTCAACTTCCTGTTAAGTGTTTTTATATAAGGAAGAGCAGGAGGAAGCAAGTCATGACTAACAGCGCTCTCGGTTTCTAAGCTTGGTCTACACCACAAAAAACAAACAAACACACAATGGATAAAATATCACATTGCTTCATCATATCCTCATTAGGAGTATTGGGGGGGGGGGGACAGTTGGCTTTGGAGTATAAGGTGCTACATGCCAGAATAATAGTAACATTGTTCAGTGGAGTCCAGTATAAAAAGACAATGTGGTATGAAAACACAATTCCTGCCGAAACCATTGTTGCTGAAGGCTTTTTCAGACAGTGTTTAGACGATAAGTAAAGGATGTGAAACTAAAGACAGGGAAGTTCAAAGTATAGGCTCCCGAATTCAGAAATCACCAAGCCCTTGAGTTAAAACCCATATGGACACGCCTGCAAACATAATATACTCAAATTAGATAGTAGGTGTGCACTCGTGCAAGCGAGAAAGCATTGAAAGGTACTCACTGGACGCTGCGAATGCTGTCTCCTCTCTGTGTAAATACTCAGACTTCAACTTGCCAGACTAGATTCACAACAGACAGTCTCATAGCACATAAGACAGCCCACAGAGCCACGAGATACGGCTGCATGCCATGTCTACCTCCTCACCCCGAGTAGGATACGGAAGCAGGCAGCGTGCAAGCAGAGAGTTTTACAGAGAGAGAGAGAGAGAGAGAGAGAGAGAGAGAGAGAGAGAGAGATTGCTGAGGCTGGGGAAGTACCGGCTTCTTATAAACCGTTTCTTTATCAGTTAGAACAGCCAGCACGAAGCACTTAAAAAAACAACAGCCGTGCCACTGGTCCACATTATCCGTTCTTCAGAAACCGAACTGCCTGGTGAGCGGTGTCACGCCCAAACAACAACACTTTAGAACACCTTAACAACCTTAATTAATTGTGCTTTCTTAACTATAGTGAGAGGTATAGGTGCGTATAAAGCTAAACGGTGACTCATTTAAATGTAACCAGCGTTTATTTATTTATTAATGTTAATGAAGTACTATTACGTTTGTGTGTGGTGTGGTTGGTCATTAAGACATTATGGAAACTCGATGTATTTTGTGATAATGCAGTGACTCATGTAGTGTGCTTTCGCATATAGAGTGTTCAGACTGGTTGAATTGAACCCGATGCGGTTGGAACACAGCAATCGGACCGGAAATAACCAGTCCCAGTCCCGGTCCAGTACCAATCGAAACGTAGCATGGTGTGAGTGCAGCGAGAAAATGATTCGATCCTGAATCAATCCAGCTGCAGAAAGTGAACCAAGCACGCTGTGTACTTTGGGTAGTGAGAGACATTCTTGTATTAATGTGAGCTGCTGAGCTCAGATATGAGGTGCGAATTCAGCCAAAGGACAGATCCGAGGTGCTGCAAAAAAAAAAAAAAAGGTGTCGTTTTCTAAAGATGTGGACTAAAGAAAATATAAACGTAATAAATGGCGGATGTGACACATGGTTATTTCTATAATTCTCTCCGTGCTCGGGTGCTTTTAATGATTTCTAAATAAGGTTTGCTTCAGCCAAAGTTTCTTTTTCTTTGCCTTTTTTTGGTTTGTTTAATTTTTGCTCTGATTCGAGGTGCATGTGGCCACATCTGCAGTGTGAACAACAGCTTGGAAATTTAAACAATAATTAAATCTCTGGTCGAGGTCTCTTTTCTATTGTTCTGTTATTGCTCTGTATGTAAACTGTAAAAAGTTTTTAAAAAATATATCGCCTTTTGTGAAATAACTGAAAAGATGCGTTTTTAATCGCATGTCATGAATAACGATAAAGCAGTGGATTTATTATGAGTAGCCCAGTGTTTGAATTCAGAGTGAAAACCGGTTTGTGGCTAAAAGCAAACAGGGAACTTGGACTCACCACGCCCCTCCGCCTGTTTCTCCTGCCCTGGTTAATGTATGAGAAGAGCTTTATGAGCCACATCCTGTTCAATTCCTCTCTCAATTTCAAACATGAAAACACGGCGTGCGTTCTGCGCACGTCTGCGTACTCAGAGTGAAAGCGGGGACGGATTGTTAACTGCGACCTCTCGTGGCACTCTGGCTGTGTAATAATGAGCTGAATAAAATGGAGCGCGCGTTTAAACTAATTAGACCATCGCTCGTTAGAAGAACGACACCGGGCTTTAATTGCGAGATGGGGTATAAAATGAGTTGCCGTCTATGGACTGCGGTGACATCTTTAATTAGGCTTTCATTTAGCTGTGCCACATGTGCATCCACAGATGGATGAGAACAGCTGTGCTTCTGCACTCTATATAGAGTAGTTCATTTGAAATGTGACAGCACTGAGCAAGCAGCTCTGAATCTCACAGTCTGAAAAAACAGACGAGAGCGTAGCAGCTTAGATAATGCAGAGCTGTGCAGTAGGCACAAGGCCAGTCCAACGCAGCCACTCTGACACAGCCACCTGTTCTGGGATGGAAACACGACACAAGTGTGCTGAGGACCGTGGGCTGGTGGATCAGTATGCTAACAAAGTTGAGCGCTGTGCAGTTTCTTGTTTTTATCTTCCTGTTACAAATATACAAGTATATATATATATATATATATATATATATATATATATATATATATATAATGGAATAAATTGGTAGACATTTTCAAGTGGATGGTTACGGTATGTCTTGCCTTGACAGGGTTGTATAAAATGACTAGAAGGCTGGGTGGATTGCGGTTTCATTTCTGATAAATATACCTTTCAGAGGGCGCCATCAACAACGATTACGCACCGAGAGAATATCATCCGTTCTTTAAAGTGCACCACTACTATCTTTCACTCGAGTGAGACATCAGAGTTGAGGCATAAGCGATGGCACTACAATTCAGCACTACAATTCCAGAGAGGAAGAAGGACTCTCTGTTCTCTATGACGTGTTATTTCTGAAAGGGCTGTTTGAACCCCGGCAGCCTACAGACAGAGGAATCCTACTGCGAGTTATTCCATCAAAGAAAGCACACAAAAGCAAACACAAGACGATTTCACTGATTTCACACAAGGTCTTAAGCCGCAGTGTTGTGATATTTTGGTCCGTCGAGTGGATCCGCGATATAAATGAAACTGAATAAACCAGACTAGTCCTCTGCGAATCCTTTCAGATTCTTTATCTGTTTTCAAGCCATTTCTCTTGGCTCAGAAATAGCTGCCTCCCACACGACAAGTGAAGAATCGCATTTTTTTTCTTCTTCTGCAGTCTTGCACAGCCAACGCACTGTCGAAAGTCTTTTTAGGACCTCGCTGTTTGAGTTTGCATCTGTCACTCTTTTCCACTAGCAGCTGTGGCTCTGAGCTGAGAGGGGGACCATGGCTCCTACCCAGGAAAAAACTCCATCAGAACGGTGGAGGAAGGTCCTGTTACTGAAGCACACGACTGTCACCGGACCATATTCAATTTCAAACTTGAATAAGAGTAGTGTAGTATTCTGCTGTAATCTTTCTCTAACCAATATTCCACAGAGAGCATTTTATGGTGCGAGGGTTAGCTTTACCACAAAACCACCAGGTCAATACTTTTTTAGCATAAATGCAACAAATATAGGTCAAGTCAATTCAAGTGGGTTTTTACTGTCGTTCTTCTATACAGCTTGTATACACTGCAACGAAATGGCGTTTCTTTCTTCAGGACCGTGGTGCAACGCAGAACAGTACGCAAGACTACATAAAGTACTACGATACACAACAGGGTGAGACGCGTGCAAAACAATAAATACACAGAACAATATACACTACCGGTCAGAAATTTAGACACACTCATTCTTTATTTATTTCCCCACATTTTAGAATAATAATAATAATAATAAAGTCATCAAAACTCTGGAATAACCCAAATGGAACTATGGGAATTATGTTGTAATAAAAAATCCAAAATAAATCAAAATAATTGAATATTTTAGCATCTTTCGACGCCCTTTTTTGCCTAGAATTTCCAGAAATGTATTCTTGGCGTTTTCTCAACCGATTTCTTGAGGAATCCCCCGAGATGCTTTTTAAACAGGATTAAAGGAGTTCCCATCTACGCTGGACTCTTATCGGCTGCTTTTCGGAATATTTCGCTCCGAGTCGTCCGTTTAAAAAAAAACAAAATTTTTTGCAAATAAAATGTTAGTTTTCTAATGAAAGAAATGAAAACGTCGGCACCATTATATTTTGTGTCTACGACACCGATTTCACACATTTAATCACACACCTTCAGAACAAAAGCTTTTTAAGATCACGAGAAACATTTCAGTCGAGTGTCTCCAAACTTTTTACTGGTGGTGTGTGTGTGTGTGTGTGTGTGTATATGTACGTCCATAAATACATGAATTCATTCTCAAGACTTATTAAATGCTGATAAAACTGATTCCAGTGGCAAGCGGAAGCGACAGCACCTCTCGAAAAGTAACAAACTCAGTGAGGGCTTTATTTGATTTGGATAAGGATGAGAATTAACCACGAGAGAGCACTCTGCCTTGTGTAAACTCTGTGTGTGTGAGACTAAGTAAACGTTACACCACGTCAGCAGAGCTTCAGCATCTGTATTCCACCTGGAGCTGCTCAGCATGCACGTGTGTGTGTGTGTGTGTGTGTGTGTATGTCAATTTTCTGGCGGGTGAAGTGCCAAGTCATGAAGCCTGCAGTGATAAAGCTGAAACAGGATGTCTTGAGCTCCCACCCCTTTCTCCCCTGTGGTTACAACGTTTCCAGCATCCCTTCTGATCTCCTGCACAACGTGAACGTAACAGAAGACAGCGTGGGCCGACGTGAAGCGCTAAGGAGACGCAGCCAGTGCACTACCAGCAAGCTTATCCGCTGCGAAACGCAATCATGATGATAGCGTCAGTACTAAGTGTCAGGAATAAATCTACACTAGCATTTTATAAGGAATGTGAGATCTTCAAGTGCGCTTCAACACGTGCACTATAAGATCCAATGATAAATAGGGACATTCATGGAGAGGAGATTCACAGAAAGTGGAATGGGTGAAAACATCCACATCCACGTGTCAAGCGCGTTACGGGCGAATGAATTCGTTACTTGCTCGCTTGTGATTGTAATCACGGTTTTCAAAAATGCAAATGCTACCAGAAGTCACAAAGGAGGACACACCCGAGAAACTGTATGGGTTATCTCTGGAGCACAAACGCTGCCCAAAATGCCAGCCTACCTAAGCAGCTTCCTCTCAGATGGGAGACACACCACTCCTCTGCTGCTCCGAAGAGGACTGGTTCAAACCGTTACTAACAGTCATCGCATGTTATTCCATTCTAACACTTTCTACATACCCACATTTTTATTCGCACCAAAACACCACTGGAGCAAATTCACACGAGGACTGTAATCATCGTCTTCTTCAGTCTCACACTATCCAGAGAACATTCTTGCAATTCCAACCGACAGGGGTTGTTTTTATTTTTTTTCATTAAAATATTTCAAACCAGTAGCCGGCTAACGTTTGCTCTGGGTGGTACACATCGTTCCAGAGAGTCACCCAGGCTGACTCTGATTCGCACACCGAGTATGCATTCCATTTCCTGTGCACATTCCTGGGTCTTAAATCTTCTCCAACCAAAATTCAGCCACAGGCCTCTACCACAGGCCTCTACCACAGGAATAATGATCGAGCGTTAATCAACTAACTGAACGTTTTCATCGAGCAGAAACCCTTCCTGTGTCCCGGACATATGTGTAACCTGATCCGGCTTCTGCACCAGTAAGATCAGAGTTATCTAAAATGTCTAGTGACATGACAAATGACCTCTTAGCATCACCACAGATTCGAATTCAATACTAGAAGACGACCCAGAAACCCGAGCACAAACTCACACGATGTTAGAGCCGATGAAAAGACAGTGCATCTGCCAGGCACTAGCAAACGTTTTTCGATTTAAACACATGGGATTTAAACGTAATGTGATAAAGAATAACAGACGAGCATCATGGGATCGCATTCTTTTAAATAGAAGGGTGCTAATCTAAGACAAAGATGCACACGTCTGGAAAGATTACACCGTGTTTGACCTTTTAGAAACCTACCAGTAGAAATAACCCCAGCTTGTATCGGTAATCCTGTCCGAGTTGACATGTTGGTAAAGATTCCATTATATCCTTTGGGAAAAGAGCTTGGAGAATCTCTGGGAATCTAAGTTTAAGCAAAATACAGACAATGTCCAAAAGGACTTGGTCATAAGAGAGACGCTCTTGATTTCTTTAGGTAAGATATTATCCTACCACGGGTGTAGCTTACATACATGTTATGCCCATGCACCTTACTATCGCTCTTGTTCTTATAATAAAGATGAGAGATATTTCCTTACATACTTACTAGACCAGAGTGGAATAAGACGTGGCATGAACTTTGACATGACACACGACGGTACAGAATGCAATGCTTTTGCGTCATTAAAGATCCCTAAGAAGTAAGTAGAAAGAAATCAGTTACCTCTGGCTGAACTTCCGTGAAGCTCCACAACAAATGATCCTAAATGCGTTAATTCTTTCTGATCCACGACCAGCAAAAAGTGTGTAGCAGACGTGCTGTCTCTCTCCCTCTCTGTCCCGCTCTCTCTCTCTCTCTCTCTCTCTCTGCACAAATGAAGAATGCTCAAATCCTCTCTATGCAGTCCTTATCTCTGCAATTAGAAACAGCATTCAAGGGAAGGACATGCTGCGTTCTCCTGGGCACCGAGGTACTGATCTGCCCTGTTACTCTCAAACTCGAGGGAGAGAGAGAGAGAGAGAGAGAGAGAGAGAGAGAGAGAGAGAGAGTGAGAGAGAGAGAGAGCAAACAGCACTCCAAAAGAAAATAGGTCATCAATTTTGCTGAGAAAGATTACAGCTAAATCAAACTGGACAATGGATTAACACTGAAAACTCTACACGACCAACAGCAAATCAGATTGCAGAGGACCTGCTGATCAGCAAAGCCATGAGGACCGCCTTCATACTAAACATCGAGATGCATGAGTCGGGCGTGTAGTTTGGCACAAGTTGTTATAGCTACAGTATAATATCCTTTATGTAGTCTACGGAACGAGTTGTGGAAAAGGTGCATGCGCAGAGTCCCAGGGAAAGTCCCTGCACTGTGAGATTACAGCCAAGCAAAACTTTTCCCTTCAAATGAAGGTGAGAAGTTCATCCTGCAGGTCATGTGCAGACGAGCGCGGCAGGTTGGTGATGTACAGGCGCTTCTGAGTGATCAGACGGTCACAGTAAGAGCTGACCGGCTGACAGGCTGTGCATGATACAGTTGTTCAACTTCCTCCGTTTGAACCGTTTCACTTTCATGACAAAACATTGTTTAAAAACAATAGAACCTCCACGTTCAAATATTCAGGTCAGGCAGGTCAACATTCAGACCAGACCTGCAAACTCCAGCCAGGTTGAATGAAAACACGCACTGGAAAGTACAAACCAAAGTTGTGTCCCAAACGACGTACTATACACTTGCACTATGTACTCTACCGTCCAGTGTATGAATTTTAGATGGATAATATCGTCTCAACCGGAACACTAGCGTTTTTTGTAACTAACTGGACGTATAAGCCGTTTCCCAGTCGATGGGACATGACATCAAACGCAGTTTACAATCACCGTCAGACTATTAGTCAAGACTATTAGTGTGTGACCAAAGTCATCTAAGGCAGGGAGGCATTTTATATTAAATGCCGTGAAGGACACTGTAACGTAAACTTTGCAAAGTGGAGCTTGTGTAGCACGGAAGCACGACAGTGATGCACGAGCACAAACTTGTGTTTATATCCAAAATGCTCCAGTGTGTAAGGGGTTGGGGAAACTGGTGCGAGTTGCTTCAAAGGTTTCCACTGAATTCAGTGTAAATTTTGTCGTTAGTTATAACGGGAGCGGTCTATTTGTAACGAGGCCGTGTTGCTCCTGACTCGCAATGTAGACGCGGTGACAAACAGTGCAGTACAAGTAAGATCTGTCATGTCGTCAAAGTATTTCGAAGTAAACTGAAGTAAAACAATACGCCTAAAGGCAGTGACGAACAGAACCTGTAAGGTGCGGTGAAAGTGTGATTTTATTATTCATTTAGGACTGTAGTGTAATTATCAGTGCTTTTAGGTACATCCATAAATATATATATACATACATATAACTGGGCAAACATTTGTGTTAATGTAACTCAAACATAATCTTTATTTCTTCCAAAAAACACAAAATAATAATAATAATAACAATAATAATAAGAATAATAATAATAACAATAACAACAACAACAACAACAACAACAATAATAATAATAATAATAATAATAAAACACAGTACATTTTTGTGGTGCGTTTTGCAGCCGTGTTGGACTAAATTTGCATTTCCCAGGCATTGCTTCATCTTCACTAGAACGCCAGTATAAAAGGTGTCCCAAAAGTCTCCATACACAGGGGAAATCAACATTTTTGGTTGTTCCAAACTTCTTCCATTTACGGATGATGGAGGCCACTGTGCTCATTGGGACCTTCAATGCTGCAGAAATGTTTCTGTACCCTTCCCCAGATCTGTGCCTCGATACAATCCTGTCTCAGAGGTCTACAGACAATTCCTTGAACTTAATGGTTTGGTTTGTGCTCTGACGTGCATTGTTAACTGTGGGACCTTATATAGACAGGTGTGTGCCTTTCCAAATCATGTCCAATCAACTGAATTTACCACAGGTGGACTCCAATCAATTTGTAGAAACATCTCAAGGATGATCAGTGGAAACGGGATGCACCTGAGCTCAATTTTGACTGTCATGGCAAAGGCTGTGAATACTTATGTACATGTGATTTTTTGTTTTTTATTTTTAATCAATTTGCAAAGATTTCAAACAAACTTCTTTCACGTTGTCATTATGGGGTATTGTTTGTAGAATTTTGAGGAAAATGATGAATTTAATCCATTTTGGAATAAGGCTGTAACATAACAAAATGTGGAAAAAGTGAAGTGAATACTTTCCGGATGCACTGTAGTTTCATTTCTTTTTTTACAGATAGCCCTTAAGAATGTTTTTGACAAAAGAAGAACTTATTGAACACATTCTCGTGGCTGGATCGGGAAGCTGTCACAAGGTTGTGATGGACTTTAACAGGAAACATCACACACATGACACTGTCGCCAAACTGGGAGCCAAAGTTGGGAGAGACGACTCTGTGTGTGTTTACAAAGAAATGGCAATCGTGTAGAGGAGGTTTTGTAAATAAAGTTACATTTTGCTAGAGAGTGTTAATTTCCCTTATGCATGGAGACTTTTGGGAACACCCTGTACTCCAGTGAGTGAGTGACAGGAGCACTGCTGCCAACAACTTTCAGTGGAAAGTCACTTAATGTCACTAGATGATGTCATGCGCTAATGAGCATTTTCATGACATCACTGCGTTGTATTGGCATTCTGCCTAGTGTCAGCTCTGTGTTATTTTAATTCCCAATAAAGCTGTTCTTGTGGACATATTTTCCTGTTTCTGTTCTCAGAAAATGGAGCGAGTACGAAATAGTGACTGAAACGCGGCCCATTAAGAGACTACATGTTAACCAGCAGTCGCTTCCAAGCTGCTGCTCGGCACTGCTAAAGTCCTGATTTTACAACCACGACGTCGTCTGAAAAAAACCCACCAGACACACAGACAACGGCTGTGCTGTGATTTCGGTGATATTTACATATCGTTCAGAGAGAAAGTTAGAAGTGACAGAATGCCTTTCTTACACCAGAATTTTGCTAAGGACGCTGACAAGAGGACCTCTAGTGGATATATAGGTAACTGCATCTGTGTGTGGATAATTCTTTACATTTCCATTACATTACTGCATTACATTTCCGTTACTTGGCATGGAATCATCGGGACGTATGTTTTGCACCCCTGTCTTACGCTGAATGTGCTGCTCCTCTCAGACACTCACTAATGGCACTTTTCCACCATATGGTACGGCTCGACTCAACTCGCATTTTGGGGGGTTTCCACTGTGGATAGTACCTGGCACATGGTACTTTTTTAGTAGCGAGCTGTGAGCCAGGCGCTGTGGGAGTATGGAAGTCTCCTTAACGAGTGGTTCTGTATTGTGCCTGAATAAATGTGTGTCATTTAATACATACTTTGTGTATGGTAACATTCTATTAATTTAAAATTACGTATCATTTATCTCATTACAGATAAAATTACAACAAAAGTTTCTGTCTTAGATTTTTACATCTCACCTGTTACAGATTTCCAAACAGACGTTTATTGAATTCACTCCCGTCGCAGCTGAATCTAACTTAGTCATACACACACACACACACACACACACACATACATACATATACACACACACACACTCACACTTATATACATACATACACATTATATATATATATATATATATATATATATATATATATATATATATATATATATATATATAAAACTATGTAGGTTCCAAATGCGTTATTTTACATCCTTAATAGGACCATGTTCAGTGAACAGGAAAGGCGTTTGGAATACTGTGTGTTTGTACACGGCTTCGATAATACAACATTATTCCTTCGTGAAGCCGGGGGGAAGATGGCACCCATGATGAGGCGGCACTAAACTGCAGTGGAAAAGCAAGCTCAGAAAAGGAAAGCGAGCCGAGCCGAACAGAGTCGAGCCGTACCGTGCAGTGGAAAAGTAGCTTAAACAGAGTAGCCGCAGAGAGAGGTGTGCCTGTGGTGGGAAAGCAAGACCATCATGCTCACGGGGCAGTACTAGTGACTCTCTTCTATGGAAAGTAGCTAAGGTTTGCCTAAAAAAGTTGCTAGATTTGTGCTTTTTTGAAACAGAAAAAAAGTCACTAAAGGAGTGTGAGAAGTGGACTGGAGCTGTCTCTGTTAAAATGAGTAAGTGAACAGCGGGAGGAGGAGGAGGGGCTGAAGTGGGGTGTCATATTTTAAGTGAAAGGACTGTGTTCGCATTCTATCGAAAATAAACACTTTAAAGTTATTTAGCGATTTAAAATTTTTTAAGAACCACTAGATAAAAAAATGTCTATTTTAAAGGTTTTCCAGTACCTACATTTCAAAAAAGCCAATTTCAATACTTCAGGCACCTAGCACGAACCTTGTCTAAAGATCGGTGCGGCGGTCTTCCAGGACGAGACCTATGACAACTCCTGAGAAACTGTTAGACTAGATTTACAACAGATTATTGCGAAAAACACAAAAGCAAAGTCGGAGTGAGTCAAAAATCAAGGAGTTTAGGGAGAATTTATGACCGTGAATCACCAACAGACTCCATGAAAGCAGTGTGAACAGGGAAGACACAGGAAACACCGAGTGGCTGAAATGAATTCCGTTATTCCGTTAAATAAACTGATTCATTATACATCACTTCCTGTGTAATGAGACATCCAGGTGAAATGTCACTTAAACGCTGCGAGTCTGAATGATGTTACAGTACAATTAAAGGTATGCTCATAACAGGCCTCTCTTATCAAAACTGGATATGAACTCATTTATTTAGAAATCATAGAAGAATTTACACGGCAGGACAATTTACACACGAAATATGGTATTCGTGAGTGAGCAAACTTATAAGTCTTACAAGAGCTCTTAATTTTGTGTAAATGAAGATATAAAGAGACTCACTAAAATGAACCAAGATTGACAGGCTACAAATCACATATCATTATCATGAGTTACTGCAATATTATTTACTGAATACTCTGTACGTATTAACGACACGGACAGAAAGTCAAATCGGACTAGCCGTTCAATTAGGACTAAAGAAACGGCGCCCTCTAAAAGGAGGACACGTTACCATGGGTTTGTGGTAGAGGACGCGCTACAATGGCTGAGCTGCATTACTGGAAGATTTCGTGCACGTGTTTAGGAGGCAATCGTTTATCGTTTTTTGACTTGTTCAGCTCTGTGTGAGCTTGGTCTTTTATGGAGTTTTGTGGGAGTCACTAAATGCAAATCAGCTGTGCTGTGAACATGCTTGGTAATTAAGAGGTGATTGGCATTTATCAGCGTACACACATAAGTACGGAGAAAAAAAAAATCACCATTACCAAACTTTTTAGTTCATTCACACACAACTTGGCTAAAAGACTGATACATGAGGCTCAGTGTCCCAGATTTGTGTGATTTTTCTCTTGTTAAATCTATATATATATGGAATACCGCTTTCCATCCATCTTCTATACCACTTATCCTACAGGGTCACGAGGAACCTGGAGCCTATCCCAGGGAGCATGGGGCACAAGGCAGGGTACACCCGGGACAGGGTGCCAATCCAACGCAGGGCACAATCATTTCAAGTGTGAAACATACACGTTCACACACGCATTTATACACTATGGACACTTTGGACACGCCAATCAGCCTACCATGCATGTCTTTGGGCTGGGTGAGAAAACCGGAGGAAACCCCTGCAGCACAGGGAGAACATGCAAACTCTGCACACACACGGCCACGGCAGGAATCGATCCCCCAACCTTGAAGGTGTGAGGCGAACGTGTGACCCACTAAGCCTCTGTGCGCCCACTAAATCAGAAGAGGAGAAATAAGAGATGAAGAGCAGTGCTGCTGTTCCCGTGAGTGAACACACTCAGCAAGTCGCGTATTAAACTAGTCTGGTGCTGTGATGCACAGGTCATCCTGTTGGTTTATCCTGCTCCATGATATTTTCCCTTGCAAATATCCATAGAAATCACTGTGGAAATGCGTGAGAACGAGTTTGAGTTGCTTAAAGCATCTTCGAGCACATGCAAGAGTCCAGCCTTAATGATCCTGTATAATGTACTGAGTCAAGTGCAGTGCAGTAGTTAGTAGTGGTAGGACAGGTGCTTTGCATGTGGTTAGTGAGTGTCTGTAGCCTATATTTGATTCTGCCGCAGTGTTGCGTTGCAGGAGGAGGGAGAATATCATGTAGGGCAACAGTAACGCTGCGGCATACACGATGAAAAGAGAAAGTTGTCTTTGGCGCTATCATAAAACCTCCACACAAACAGTGTTGTCAATATTCATAATAACAAAAATAAAGCACTCCATCGTAATGCATCCAGAAACCAAGCTGAGAAGCCTAGTGAAATGAACAGATGTTTCAACGCTACAGCTTTCTTTAGAGGTTATTAAACTTTCAATGTATTTACATTTGCTTGTACATCCATGTTGTTATTACAGTAATGCCTATAGCAGGAGTGTGTATACTGAGTGGTGTCATGCCATGATGTACCAACATGGAGATTTCCCTGTGCATTACGTTTTATAAAAAGATCACGTCTATTGACGGTTCTGAATGTGTTTTTTTTTCAAGCATTTATTTATTTCCCCAGGCCCCTATTTATACTCTCTGCTCCACAGCTGGCCCGCCTTCCTCCTGCTTTTCATCCAAGATGTGGTTCTTTGTGTAGTTTTCTGACGTCAAAGAAGAGCCAAATGACAAAAACACAGTCGCATGTCTGTGAAAATGTGTCTGGTCTTGCCTTGCAGAAATCTTTTCTGATCTGATCTGTCAGATTATTTGAACATTATTTGTACCAGAAATTGCTTACATCTGTCTTTAATCCAAGTTATGGCATTTTGGAAACGCTGACTGACAACAACGCATCTCCTTCGTCATAAAAATATCTGTGCGGTTATGCGGAAAATACACACATTCCTGAATTTAAAGGACGTTAAAAAAAGTCACGTGAACTCCTCTGTCCTCCATGAGAACGTCTTTCAGACACACACACATCTGCCTTACCAATGACAACCCACAACCAATTTCCTTACACAGCCCCTTTTTTTTTTCCAGAGGCCTATTTATAGCCACTCCATTCCCCGTGATTGTGTGTGAGAGAGTGTGTGGGAGTGAGTGTGTGTGTGTGTGTGTGTGTACACGTGCTTCATTCTGTTTCTGTAATGAGCCCTGTAACAGGAAGTGGACGCTGTGACTGGGAAACAGATTTTCCTGTTCATCTCTTATGAAGACAGTAAACGAGCAGAACGTGAGGTCATCAATCGATTCAGCTCTGCTTCTACTTCAACGTATGGTTTAAAAGGCTGGGGGTTTTTCAATTTGGACAGACATCTTTCATGGCTGTTGATGCAGGCTAATGGCGTGTACACCTGTAAAACCTTCAACTAACAGTTATTTAACGGCGAACGTGAGCTTCCAGACCCCAAAGTTACATTTCTATGAAGAAGAAAACAAATTTTTCGCTAACTTGACTATCCGTGTTGACCTCTCTATTACAGCTGCAGTATTTAGGGTGCTGTGGAGATCGAAACTGTTATAGTTACCAACGGGTAGATTCAGTCTTACACATTATACAGCTATAACGTTATCATGAATTAATAATATTACAGGAGTTCCAGTGCTAAATTCAGAGTGCACACAACATTTGTTATGTCACAACAAACCAGCGACTCCATTTCCCAGAATGCAACACGAACTAAAAAAATGGCTGATGACTACAACTCCCAAAGCTACACACTGTCAGGTCACCTTCGCTTGAGAACTAATCAGACACGCCTGTTCCCAATTACAATCTCAATCACACCACACTACTTAAGAGACTCGTATGCACAAATTATATATATGGAAATACTTCGTATTCGAGGCGGATGACAACAAACATGTAATTGATGCTCTGAAGCCGGTGTGCAACTGATGCTATCATTCATTTCAAACAAAGCGAGGAAACACCTGGAATTTGGCGAAGCACCTGAAAGACGGTCCTATATTATATTTGTTTGAGGCAGCTGGCATTGTGGCCGTGAAACCAGCTAACGTTATGCTCCATGTAATGTTTGAGATAGCCGGTTATTTGTTACCGACGCTAACGCATTGCAATGTTATAAACTACCTCCTAATGGGCCACAATGCATCGCCATTCAGCCCGTGTCCTGTCAGCAAAATGTAGTCTAATGTCATTAATAATTATTCAAATGTTCATGCTTTTAATAAAACCTTTTGGCCTTGCACCATATCAGTGAATTTAAACTAATGCTTGCATTCAGAGTATAAGGGTGTGTGTGTGTTTAAGAGTGCCCCTTAGCACTTCTAGCATCCATTATTAGTCATTGTCAGACAGTGTTTGATAACTAAAATATCCCCCCCTCTCTTTTTGCCAGTATCAAGCATAGCAGGATGTCCACCAGGAGTTTTTAATTTAAAAACCGTGGTATCGACTTTGGTATCGAGTATCGTGTACTTTTGGTGGTATCGGTACCGACTACTAGATTTTTGGTATCGTGACATCCCTAGTGGTAACACAAGCAAGGGTGTAACCATGGTACGGACATCGGGGGTGTCCAACGAACTCGGCGGGAGGATATGAAAGTGAATGTAATGTTAATGGTCAAAAACTGGACCTGACGTTAGCCTAGCCTACTTCATGGATGTGCAAATATCAAATGTTAATTGACGTTCTTAAGAACAAACCAAGCCATGGTATGATGGCTTCTATACTAAGCTAAGGTTACCTACTATTTAGGTATCTAGTTACTTACTGTCTGAAAAAAAACAGCACACACCGATTTTCCTTAACAAACGGAAATATATTAATTAAAAAGGAATAGACATAAATGAATAGAATAGATGAAGTAAAGACAGATCCGTTGACAGGATTCATTAAATGGGGACATATAGAAAATATTTAAAATACAGAAAATATTTTGTACTGTATATTGGGGGGACACATTGTTATTTCCTCAACATTGGGGGGGACACGACCCCCCCAAAGAGTGCGTGGTTACGCCCATGAACACAAGTGATAACAGGAAATAGCTTGCAGATGATCCTCAACATTAAATGTAACTATAAATGGTTAAAAATTATGATGTGTCACTCATCATCATCATAATAATAATAAGAGGAATAAAACACTTAGAGATGTGCTGTTATTAGAAAATAATCAACTTCTGGGTGGTGACAGTAACTCTGCTGTGCGTCAGGCTGCATCGCACCACCCAGTCGTCTATTAATTTCCTATAACAGCATACCGTACATATAAACCACCCCAGCAGAGCTCTACACAGAGAATGATAAGTAATGGAGACAGCCTCATGCACCTGCATAAATTAATAAACCCACGTCTAAGATGCCAGATGCCATGATTTAAAATCTTAAGACAACTTATGTTAAGCAGAAACAGAAAATATTGCTTAAATGGCGTTGGTTTGGTTCTGTGCTGCTCACGTGTAGCTCTCGTGTGTGACTCACTCAGCTCCATCTAGGACAACATGTTCCAAGCAGAGTACACGGCTCTCGGTGACACACTTCTAGCTATTTCCACTTCTTGGACGGCTTGGCCTGAGAAAGTAAAGCATGCAATTACCTACAAGCATAACTGTTTTATACTAGCCATTTTTAGCTGTACTTCTGGTAAAGTAAGGAAAAAAAATATACATGTATTTCACCGGACCAAGCGTGTACACATGGCTGGAAATGTCATGCACCGAATAACATGAAGCTCGGATTTTTCTGCTGAAAAACAGAACAGTCGATTCCTTTACTGGCATATCGGTGCGGTGGATGTGGCTAGGTCTTTATCTGAGGCTTGTGTTTTCTTTAAAAAGCAACAGAGAGGAGGTGTCACTGGGAAGGCTTGGCACTATTTTACTGCAATTGCAGAGAGCTCGAAAAATGATGTAAGGCTGTGTTTAAGCCTATTTTGGGCAAATGAATAGATGAAAGTCCCTCTGAACAAAAAAGTGAAGAATAAACACAATGGGGTGTGATGTTATAGGAAAATAATCAACGGCAGGGTGGTGTGATGGAGCCAGGCATGAAGCGGAGTTACTGTTACCAACCAAAAGCTGATTGTTTTCCAATAACAGCGTGTTTTATTCTATTCCTCCTATACCACATCAGATTGTTATTAATCATGTTATAACAGCTATAAACAGTCATTCCCTCACCTCTTACTCTGTCTAGAAACTGGAAAGTCCTCTGTCCTAAAGACTTTCTCGCGGTGGAAAACGTACTGACCTTTAATGGAGACCACGAGGTTAAGCAAATATCATAGAGCAAGCTTCACCATATCCATGCCTGCATGTTTTTCTTCTTTTTAAAAAGCAGCGGTTATTGATGTCTCACCCAAGTCTGAATACTTTTGACTAACGTCTAAGCAACAATACAGTCAGAAACAGCATAGGACGAGGCATGGCCCACACGTCCACATGGCATTTATAAAGGAAATGGATGCTCCAGCTGCTTCAGCCTATTTTAAACGCTTTAAAGCCCCCACGATGTTTATGAGCCCAGCATGTGGTTCGATTTGTTTCTATAAAAATAGCAGCCCTCGTCACAACCCGAGCTCCATGTCGAACCCCTTCGGGGCCTGTTAAAAAAAAACAGCAAGTTTTCACAGATGCCTACAGTAAAACTACAAAGAGTGGCTACTGCTGCCTATTATTATAATGAGCAGCTTTAAAAGAGAGCTCTAAAAAAAAATGATAAAACACTGCGTTTCGGCTTTTTTCTTCTTTCTATGTTAGCGTGTATGGTTACCAAAATAACAGGTTTTCGAATAGATAGCAATGGATAAACGAGTGATGAAAAGAAAAGCATTACTCGAACGCTGCCCTTAATGGAGTATGCTTGTGTGATATAACAATTTAATCATCTCTACACGATATTACACTGACACGGTATCCCACACCGTTTACTTATTGTACTATAGTACCATTCCTGCCCAGAGGCCCCGCCCCCACCCCACACTCGATTTCTGTCACGTTATATGTTTTGAGCTCGTTAATATGAAATAAAGTCAACAGTCAAAGACATTTATTCCAAAAAAAGCGCAGCCAAAATATTTGGGGCTGGGTAGGATTTGTAGACTTGTAACCAGCTTCTGGAATTTTTCTCGCTCTAGTGATACAACATGTACACGACACGTGTTACATATGTCTGGCCACGCCCACTTCCCCACCCCTCAGAGCCACAGGCAATACAGGTGCATCCGCACGACACGTACGACAACAATTTACCAACTGCCCCTACTAAAATAAATAAATAGATAATGATATTTTATTATTACTTGAAGAAATTCAAATCCATGAAAACTTTTCGTTTGATGTGAATGTAATAATTCATGCGGTAAAGTGTTAAACAGGCCTACAGCGAAGTGGCGTTTGATTCCCACTGCCAACAAGCAGTTCCTGACCGCACAGCTTGCTAATGGGGGAAATTCTTGTTTTCTGATTCTGGACAATTATATAGATTTTTTTTTAATGGTAAATTGCAAGCAGGGAAGGGTGGGGGTGGGGGTGTGTGTGTGTGTGTGTGGGGGGGGGGGGGGGGGGGGGGGGGTATCAGTATCGAACAAACCTACTGCAGACTTTCCCATGTTCTTCCCTCCATTTCCTCTGGGCTTTCTGGTTTCCTCCTAATGTGTTCATGTGAAACATTAAATTACCTGTAGGTGTGAGTGAGTGTGTGTGTGTGTGTGTGTGTGTAGTGGTTTCCTACGATGGACCAGTGTCCCATCCAGTATGTATTCCTGTCTCTCCCAGTGTTCGCAGAATAGTCTCCAGCATTCACCACAACCCTGACCAGGATAAAGTGCTTACTGAGGTGAATTAGACAGAGCCTTACTTGCATTAAAAAAAACCCAAACATTTTATGAAAAAGTAAAAAAACTTTTGTATTGAAATGTATTCAGCCGAAGACTGATTGATATCTCTTGTTAAAATAATAATAATAATAATAATAATAATAATAATAATAATAATAATAATAAAGAGCATACTGACCTGCAGTGTGTTGCCTTACAGCTAACCGTACACTACCTGATAGAGTAGCATGTTAGCTAGCTGGAAGTTTCACAGGGAAATGTATTCAGCACTTAATAAGGGCACTACAGCTCCTGGAGATATTTACCGCAGTCTCCCACACACTCCGGTCTCTTTAATAAGCAGCTCTATACATTAAACCCTACCGCTGAAGATAGTATAATTCTCACCACACGGTTAACGGTACTGAAATATTATTAACTCGAGTTCCTGCTAACCGGCTAATTCCAGTTCTTCAAGCCTCACGCGACCGTTGGAGGAAAAAACCCCCAAAAAACATAAAGTGTAATGAAGTAACTGTCAACTGCTCTAGGAGACGCCGGTGTCACTAACAACCGCGGCCGCTTTCTCGAAAAAAAAAACACCTTCATTTGTTACATTAAATCCGTGTACGACGCGTAAAACGTGCGTAAGAAGTGAAAGCGAGTGAGAAGAGTTTATTTAGAAATGAAGCTTACCTGTTTGGGTTTTTTTTTTCTTTCTGTGGACGTTGCAGATGCGCGCGCTGCAGCTCTGATGCTCCGCGAGCGCGTACTGCTTAATGCCCGCCAGGTGGAGCGCGTGCCGTTGTGGCGTAATGGCTCGCGTGCATGCTGGGTAGTGGAGGCCACGCGCTACAAAGTAGGGATTGAGTTTAAGTGGATTGCAGTGGGACCCTGCATCCCCGACCCCCCAGATAAAACTAATCAAATAAACAAACAACACCACATCCTTCTTTCCAATCTCCCAGAGATTGATCTTTCTGTTTAATATCACTTGCCTATTATTCATTCATTCCTTCATTTTCAGTTACTGTTTTATCCTGGTCAGGTCATATGGTGACATTGTCCATCCAGACATCTTCTATACCGCTTATCATTCAGGGTCACAGGGAGCCTGGAGCCTATTCCAGGGAGCATCGTGCACAAGGTGGGGTACACCCTGGGGGGACAATCCATCGCAAGGCACAATCACATGCACACTCATACACCCATACATACACTATGAACTCTTTAGACATGCCATGTCTTTGGACTGGGGGAGGAAACCAGAGTACCCAGAGGAAACCCCCAGAGCAGGGCTGCGGCGGGAATCAAACCCCCAATCCTGGAGGTGTGAGGCAAACGTGCTAACTACTAAGCCATGGTGACAATGTGTTGATGCTATTTTGTAAATAAACTAGACAATGTAAATGAATATATATATATATATATATATATATATATATATATATATATATATATATATATATATATATATATATATTTATATAATTCAGCAATACGGCATGGCAGAATAAGGATATAAATGTATCCATACTGTACTGCTCTGATACATCTGTCATTGCCTTGCTGTGGTGATTAATACTTTAGATATGTGTTGTCAGGGGCACGGTGGGTTAGAGGTTAACAAGTTTGCCTAGCACTTCTGGGGTTGGGGGTTCAATTTCTGCATGTTCTCCCCGTGCTCCGGGGGTTTCCTCCAGGCACTTCGGTTTCCTACCTCTGTCCAAAGACATGCATTGTAGGCTGATTGGCATTTCCAAATTGTCCTTAGTGTGTGAATGGACATGTGTGCAAACATGGCCTGCGATGAGTTGGCACCCCATACAGGGTGTCCCCCGCCTTATTCCCCAGGTCCCCTGGGATAGGCTCCAGGCTCCTCTGCAACCCTGCCTGGGATAAGCGGCACAGAAAATGGATGGATGGATGGATGGATGGATGGATGGATGGATGGATACATGTTGTAGAACTACCTCACACCAGCAGAGGTCAACATTAACCCACAAGTGTTAAGAAACACTGCGTCTATCTGTGAGTCTTCACAGATAATTTCAAAAAGTTTATTGCTTTGTAACTTAAAGAAAGTTTTCTTTGGTGTATCTAACCTTATATAATCTTTTATTTTTATTTTTTATATATAACAATCACCCCTGTGAAATTAGTCTCATGACAAGATGCAAAAGACAGGAATTATTGTCATCATACATCTGAAAAAAAAAACAAACACCTGAGAACACTGCCACTGGAGGGGGAATATAAAACACAAATAAACAAACAAACAAGTAAGTAAGTAAATACGTAAATAGATAGATAGATAGATAGATAGATAGATAGATAAACAACCAACAACAACAAATAACAACAAACACCAACACCACTATCAACCACTATCATCAAGCAACAACAACCAATGGCATGAAACAACAAACAACACCAAACAACAACAACAACAACAACCAACACAACATACAACATTAATGAATCCAATTATAATTACCTACATCAATTAAGCAATATCGCATGAGCAAGAGCACTGTTGTACTGAATATCTACACGGCTGTGATTTGGCCATAGGCGCAAGACCGTAGGTAATTACATTCAGTACATATTCAGTACAACAGCATGATTGCAAGTGTGATATTGATTTTATACAACAGTTCTGTAAACAAGAAATTACTATAGAGTAACCAACATTTCAGTCAACGAAAATAGTTCCCAGCGAAGTCACAGCTGGATAGAACATTGCGTGTTGCCATGCCAAAACACAAACTGAGTGACAGCCCACATTAAGTGTAGTCTGGTTTTCAGCGTAAAAAAAATACTGCTGTTGTACTATTGTAGCGAACACAGACAAGTGAAATGTCCCACTGCTGTTATACGAAATATCAGCACTTTTGGAACATCCATCTCCTATACAGCTTATCCTTCTCAGGGTCTGGAGCCTGGAACCTATCCCAGGAAGCATGGGGCACAAGGCGGGGTACACCCTGGACAGGGTGCCAATCCATCGCAATCCATCAGCCACTTTGGACATGCCAATCAGCCTACCATGCATGTCTTTGGGGGAGGAAAGACATGCATGGGGGAGGAAACCGGAGTACCCGGAGGAAATCCCCGCAGCACATGGAGAACATGCAAACTCCGCGCACACAGGGCCACGGTGGGAATAAAACCCCGACCCTGGAGGTGTGAGGTGAACGTGCTAACCACTAAGCCACCGTGCGCACTTTTAGAAGAGTGCTTGTCCAATCAAATTAGTGGACCAGAACTAACTGTTGTATAACAACAACAACAACAACAACAACAACACAACTACCAACAATTAGTAGTTGTATTGTTACCCAAGGAGTTGTTTGAAACCTCACTCTTTGGGAATTTATTACAGTTTATTAGCACAAATTTAATTATTTCTTAGCTCTAATTGAATTCTTTCTTACATTTATTAGCTCTAAGTCTTGTTGGTGTAGGTGCAAGTGGTACAGTGCTCAACCCAACACTGTTGCTGTTATTGCCACTCTCACGTCTGTCACGTATGATATTGTAATTGTATGTTAGCTAACTTGAAAAAGCTTTAAAGTCAGTGAAAAGCTACCACAACAGAAACGTAAAAATAAAAACAGATCTAAAACATAGCCAAGAAAATTAAACGGGTATGTCTGCAGATTATCAAGTTTGAAGAGTTTTTTGTTTATAACAGCTGCATTACATCACACATTTCGAGTAAAATAACTTTTGAGTCTAAGTGTAAGCGGCGGTATGTAAACAAAACAACAACGGAGAGAAAATATATATTAGCGAAGAACTGATATAAGTGCTGTCTGAAATGATGGAATTGAACAGACCGTGTTCACGACGAATTGCCTTTTATTGCTTATAGGATTCATTCGCATCATTTATTTATAGAGAAATGGTCAGTCATACAGAATAATCACTTCACTGCACATTGGCTGCTCGCGTCTACGCTAATGTTGCACAAAATCTATAGTATTTACCTTGAAACATTCTTTATAGTTTTTTTAATAAGTCAGAGGCTTCTCATTTTAAATGGTTCAACACCTGCTATACTTCAGAAGTCTTAACTGGGGTGGATTAGGGCAGGAATTCTGAATTCTGTTTAAAAGTAGATCTCCAGGCACAGGTTTAGTGATCACTGGTAAACCTATGGACATGGAACAACCCTAGGGGTGTGATGACATATGACGGTATACTCTAATCTTGAAATCTGAAACGCTTTATATACTTTAACCTATAAACGTTATTTCTCGGTGTGCTACAGGCATTTCTTTCTATGTTTACGTGCATTTCCCTGTGTTAAAAAAGCATGCAAAGTGTGTTGATTGAACATGTTTAGAAATGTTTGAAAATTGGCCAAATGATGTTCTTCTGGTTGGTGTACAGATCAAAACGTGTGATGAATTATAGAAAGAAAAAAAAAACAACATAAAGGCTCTCAGTAAAGTGTTGGCCCCCCACGAGCCACCAGAATAGCTTGATACAGGTTCTACAAGTCTCTAGAGCTGCACTGGAGGAATGAACACGGTTCTTCCAAAAGATATTCCCTCAGCTTGTGTTTGAGATGCTGGTAGAGAGCGCTGTTTAAAACGTCACTCACAAATCTCCCATAGATGTTCAGCTGGGTTTAGATTTGGTGACTGTGACGTCCATAGCAAATGATTTACATCATTTTTATACTCATCAACTCTACTATTCAGTGAGCCCTGATGTCCTGTGCATGGGGGCGGAGTCATCCTGGAAGAGACCACTCCCATCAGAATAGTAATGTTTTATCATAGGATAAATGACTCTTCCCTCTACAGGTTGTTTGCTTGTTTGTTTGTTTGTTTGTTTTACTATAAACACATTGAGATGTCACAACTGGGTATCAAGGGACAATCAGATGTGGTTGATGGAGGCAAATTCATGATCAATGTCCAAAAAAACTTGGGCAGACATAAAAAACAGAGCATACAGAATCAAAAACTGGGACAAACAAGGCCTCTAAGGAGCTAGACCCAGAAAACTGAAAAGCGCCTTCTAGTACAAGACAACGATTTCACCAAAACCAGTCAAAAAAGTTTAAATAGAGTATAGAGCATAGACTAAAGTGGAACCAGTGAACAGAGCTAAGGTGATATACAGTAGCTTTGATATACAGGGAATTTATATAAAAATATGCATTTTAATTTCTAATGTTTCCAATGGTGTTTTAAGAGTTTAAAAACAACTACTGAAGTTTAATAGTCTTCCTCTTGTCCAGTAAATTTAAAAACATTTGGGCTCTTGTCTAATTTGAACAAATTCAGACAAAAGTAAGAACATAAACCTCCAGCCCTTAACCTTAACCTTTGCAACCAGTTTTTTTTTTGGGATTGTTGTGGCAAAAAATGTTTGATTTTGCTGCGGATTTTTTCAAACTTTACAATGCAATTCGCGGTGTATTTTGCGCTTCTTCTTTTGTTTGCGGAAAACTACTTGAATCTGTGAAATGGCAATTGCATGAAATTGTTTTGCACGGTCTTCCGCAGTGATGTTTGATGATAAATGAGACCCTTTACTCATGCACTCACGTTCTACACACGGAAATCGAAGAGGGCTTTGTGAAACCGAATGCGCATTGTGATGATGTCACTTGATGCATCTTGGCTCAAATCTGCTGAAAATAATCAGCGGTAATTTAGAAAAATTGCAGCGTTTCCTTGATTGTGCGTTAACTATCGCGATCGCAAAATCGCTAAATCCTGGAGATACTGATTAGTTGACATACAGTACAGTAATACACAGTTGCAAGAGAGAATCCAAATCACCTTTAAAATACTTCCTTCAACAGTTCTAAAAGTGCAAAACCTTGAAGACTTTCCAGTGGTGGAAAACATTTTAACTGTATTATTGAAGGGCTGACACTGGAGACTCCTTCCACAATCATTAAAAATAAACATCTCCTTACAGAAAACGCTTTTCTTTGTTAACCAACAGCACATTTGAATCCATTTAATACTAGACTTAGATCACGTATGTACATGTTTGATATACAAGTCCCTGTGAGTTAGATGTTATCATAGAATGATGACTTATTCCAATAAACAGGGTCATATAAAGCTGTGATTTGATTACAGCCATCACTGCTGTGTAGTATATTAAATTTGTATGCTAGATTAAAGGTGTTTTATGGTAGTTGTAATGACCGTACATGCCAGTGTAATATACAGTATAGTACATAACATTAATTCAGGTGAGTCAATGACAAGCAAGGCACAGTCTATCTGTAATTACTCTTCTTCTTGTCCTCCCTTCTCTTTCCCCCTACTTCTTAATTCATGTCCTCTCTTATTGCCACTCATCATGCTCTTGACATGTGACATCATGAAGAGCTTATGCGTGTTTACATGTATTTGTGTATATGTGTGTGTATGCTGTGAGAGAGAGATGTGAGTAAGCGTAGCTGAAATCACCACCCTGATAAAGTGTGTTTCAGTCGCCTGCCAATAGCCCTGAGGCACAGAGCACAAACGCACTCCTCATCAAACGCCCCCCCCCTCTCGCTCTCGTTCTCAACCTCGGCACTCTCCAACATATGCTGCTCAACCACTGAAGGAGTAAACACTGAGGAAGACGATGGACAGACAAGGAAGCATGTCCTCTGAGTCTCTAGCAGGTAAATACAAGAGACATTTTTTTCTCTTCCTTTATAATCTGTTATTTGTTACAATGCTGGCTTTGTGTTAAGTCTGTTTCTGGAATTCACACCAATTTTATAGCTTATATTGTCTTATTACTGGTCATACAGTCCATTTAATGCCGTGTTTACAAAACCTTTCATTGTAGATATATTCGAGTCTGTCATTTAGAGACAGCCTGAATTTCTTAATATAAATAATCAAATAACTATCCTGAAGTGTGCTCTGGACTGACAAACTATCTATTTGGATGGACGTTCTGTACAAAGGTGTCTTAATGACTTTTGTCATTTGATAATTTCTACGTTTTTTATTTTATACATAGAGAATAGAATCAAACTTTGAACTTTTATAACTTAAGAATTGTAACCAGTGTTTATAAACTGGGTTTAGATTCTCTGATAACTAAACTGCTTCCTTGGGATGCATTAAGTGTGAAAGTAAGTGCGTGTGCGTGCATGTATGTGTGTGTGCGTGTGTGTGTGTGTGTGTGTGTGTGTGTGTGTGTGTGTGTGTGTGTGTGCGTGTGTTTTCCACCATTCTCATGAGCATGCATACATCCAGTTTATATCCATGTGCACTGGACAGGAATGAGACTTAGAAACCATTCCTGAAATACAGTAGGCAAAATGAACAGCTGTGGAGAGAGAGAGAGAGAGAGAGAGAGAGAGAGAGAGAGAGAGAGAGAGAGAGAGAGAGAAAATAGTCCACGCACTGCAATGTGACGACCTAATTAAACTGGAGTGTGTGGATGTGGAGTATTCCATCAGCAACAAATTTCTTGGCATTGCTTCAGTAATCACTGGCAATTAATCATACTGTATAAGAGCACTTTATTAGCAGTATGGACTCATGGATGAGGTTCATGAAAGGTAGAAGAAACTGAGTACTTACTTAATGGTTATTCATGGGAAAATACAATAACCGCCTGTGCCCTACCTAATCATGGGTGGTCTATTTCATTTTCCTGTGGCCATTTAGTACAAAACTATGTACAATTGTACGATACAGATCCGGCAGCAAACGTGATTAGTGATTCTTTTAAAAAAAACATTTCATTATGGGTTTGCCTGGAAATGTAACCAAATTCACGCTTCGTCAGTAATCCGAGCCTAAGGCATTAACAATGGGGCCATTTTTTAGAGTCAGAACCACTTATAACCATCATATTTAATGAATTTCTCTTCATATTATGGTGGATTCAAATAAATCTTTGGTTTGAGGAGGAACTCTGGTGTCTTTGGTGCCTCCGGTTGTGTAAACGGAAGAAAAAGCAAATAACGTGGACCACCAACATCCTTTCATTCAGGACAAGGAGGCGTCTCAGCATCCTTCCTTTAGAGAAAAGTTACATGATTCACATGTGAAATTCACATTGTGTATGTGTGTGTGTATGTCTGTGTGTGTGTGTGTGTGTGTGTGTGTGTGTGTGTGTGTTTTAATAGTTAATCTATATGGCCAACAAATGGCCATATGTGGGTCTTCCATAAACTGCTGCCAAAAAGTTGTATCACACAATTGTCTAGAATGTCTCTGTATGCTGTGTCATTATAATTTCCCTTCACTGGAACTAAGAGGCACAAACCTACAGTATTCTAGCATGTCAATGCTTCGGTCCATAAAGCAGGCTCCATGAAGACATGGTTGTCTAAGGTTGGACTGGAAGAACTTGAGTGTCCTGCTAGAACCCTGACCTCAACCCCACTGAACACTTTTGGAATGAATTGGACCTCCAACTGCACCCCAGATCTCCTAATGCTCTTATTACTGAATGAGCACAAATCCTCACAGCCACACTCCAACATCTAGTGGAAAGCCTTCCCAGAAGAGTGGAGGTTATTATAAGGACAAAGGGGGGACCAACTCTGTGTTAATACCCAAGGTGTTGGAATGGGCATATGCTGTATGGGTATGATGGTCATCTGTCCACATACTTTTGGCCACATAGCGTAGTTTACATTTTATGTTGCACACATGTGGACTACACGCATAGTGCAGGAATCTTAGCCCATTCCTCATGAGCAATGGCCTCCAGTTCAGTAATATTCTTGGGTTTGAGTGCTGCGACAGCCTTCTTCAAATGACCTCAGATTACTCTGACATCATCAGGATTCGAACTCGTAATATCTGGCCAATTTAATAGTTTATTTATTTCTTTACTTTTTACACATGATTCATTAATTTTCACGATTCTTTGTTAAAGTCCCCATGAAATCAAAGTTTTGTGGCTTTTAGTATGAATACGTTGGACTTAAGGTTATCTATAAGCTGGTGTGCTTCAAAGCAATGACAAAACTGGCATTCAGAAGATATATGCATTCAGAATTTACAGTCTCTACCACCAATACAGATCAGAAATTTTTATGACATCATTCTGCACTTCTCGTCAGATTTTCTGTCCAATCAAATGCTTTCTAGAACCTGAAGTGTCCCGCCCCCAAATCAATGTTACTAATAGTCAAGTACGACTAAACACTACTGGCTATTTATAAAGGGGGAGTGTATTTGTGTATATAATGTGTATTTAAAAAAATAAAATAAAATAAAAGACATGATTCATTTATTTTCTCTTTTTAAAATAAATTTTCCACATATTTTTGAGGGAACACTGAGGGGAGGGGTGGTATATGCTTTTGTAGTGAGCTTCAGATAACTCACTGATGACGTCACTAAGCCATAATGCACACTATTTACATAAGCCTGATTTGGGAACATATTTACAATTTGATACAATCTCAGATTTATTCATGACCAATCAAAGCATTACTGCCTTCACACATTAGGTGTTTATTATAATTTAAGCTCTCTGAGATTTGGGGATTATTAACAGAAATGCTGACACTTTCAAAAAGAAGTAAGAACTGAAAGCAGAGAAAATAGAGTGAACCCATATGTATTGTCAAAAAAAACAACCCTTTCTATTAATGTTCTTTTTTTAAACATTGGAACGTTTAAGAAATGTTATGAATGCTGGAAAACGTGAAAGTCTACGTACTGAGTGTTGATACCAGGTAGTGATCGGAAAACGTCCCAGAAGCCACAACATGCCAAACCTAGAGGTAGATGGGCAAAGATCGTTAAGGATCGGGAAGACCATTGCCGGGTCTTTTTCCAATCTTCAGCTGTTTCAGTGAGCCTGTGCTCAAAGTAACCACAGAAACCCGTTCCTGGCTGACAGGAGTGGAATCTGCCGCAAGGCTTCAACGTGTAGCGTGTTCTGAGATGCTTTTCTGCTCACCTCGGGTGTACAGAGTGGTTATTTGAGTTACCATAGGCTTCCTGCAAATTAGTCTCACCATTCTCTTCTGAGTTCTCTTTTTTTTTGCTTTTCGCACCATTCTGTCTACACCCTAGAGACACCGTCAACAACAGTGGCACAGTCAAAGTCGCTGAAATCACATTTTTCTCCATTCTGATGCTTGATGTGAACATTAACTGAAGCACTCGACCTGTACCTGCAAGAACTTATGCATTGTGCTGCTGCCACATTGTTGGTAGCTTGGATAAGTCTAGCTCAGTCTTAACATATTCTTAAATATAATCAAAATGTCTTGTATCAAGCAAAAAAAATACATAAAAAATCTGTCAATAGGGTAAGCTAATTAAAACTAGCATAAAAGTCTAGCCACCATGATGGGCCTTTAAACTAGACAAAAATGCCCAAATTTAAGCAAGTGGTGTTTATTACAAGCAATGAAAACTCAGGTATTTAAGATAGACTTACTTCAAATGAGTATTTTGGTTAATGATTGAGCTAATATAAGAATTTATCCCTTAATTTAAGATTAATAATTAGAATTTATTGGTGGTGCTTGTTAGGGGCACCATCACAGGTGTGTGATCAGTTGGACACGTGACATGGTCGTGTGATGTGCTGTGGCTGATGGGTAGTTCAATGTGGATTTCAGTATAACCACGACACATAGCTGCGTGAGTGAAAAATTGAGGTTGTGCAAGTGATGTTCCTCTTAAAATAAGGAAAACAATCTTATTTCTGCCTTGAGCCTAAAACTCAATAAGGAGAAGCACACTTTCTAAGAGATTATTGAAAACGCTTCAGCCATAATATCTGCCTTCACTCACCCATACGCCCGTTTCTATCATCACCATCATTTCGTATTTATTTTAATGAGCAGCTTTTCAAACAGAGACCCTTCCAAGAAGTCAAAATGGTTTTCCCTTCGCAAACTAGCAGCCCACGTCCAATTACCGCCAACCTTCTTCTCCGCACATTCGATGCATCGTGAACTGTGCATGAGATGCTAATTAAGTTGAAACTAATTAGAAAATCAGAACTTAAGATTTTGAAACAAAGTCTTCCTGTGAAGTCTGCGTTTGGTGATGAGAGTAGACGGGAGGAAGAATGGATGTAATGTCCATCGTTGTGGTTTTCAGAGTGTGTTACGGTGTCGATAAGCACTTTTTTTTTTTGGCTGCTTGATAAAGCAATCTGCTCTCTAACCACAAAGGCTTGTAAATGGACCACGAAGGTTAAACACAACTGGTTAGAGAATAGCCATTAGCTTTATCAAGAAAGCTTTGTCAACATCACAACAGCTGTTTAATGGATTGTAAAAGCTGAAAGAGAGCTGGATTGATCAATGAGGCTATTTTCTTTACAAGATATATGTACTATCTTTTCTAAGGCGCATCTTTTCATGGCATTGTACATCCTAGCGCGATTGTAGGAAGACTTACAGCACTTGATCAGTTCTATTTTATTGCTCATGGCAACTATTGTTGTAAATACAGCCATTTATTTTAATCACGTCTGATTGCTGTGCCTCATATCCGCTGCTTGTTCCTGCTACACCAATAAAAACAAGCTGAAGATGGAAACTTCTGGGTTTTTTATTTAATTATTATTTTTTTCTTCTCCACAATATAAGTAACTACCCATTGCATTTGGAGTGAGAGGAAATTTATTTTACTGTACATGAACCTTGCTGTTTACTCATCTAGCTATTTAAGACCTTGGGGAAATTGTTCAATAAATCCATGGAGCCATGGCAGCAAGAGCACAGGGCCGTTTCTATGGCTTTGCTAAAATTAATTCTGGCTGTCAGTCAAGTGGGTAACGTTTTTTTTTGTTTTTAATTGCACATTTTAATACAGTTATGACAGATTCACATAATCTTTGAACTTTCCAGTTAGGGGTTTCCGATAAACGACTGACCTTAACGTCTGAAATGAACTATATGTGATTTACAGCAACACATTAAGGCCATTTGTTAATCCTGAAGTCAGATCATATCCAGAATCCAGTCCTACAAAAATACGACTAGAAACAAATCTGCATGTTGTACACTGCTGGGAATAAGTAATGGGCTTTATGAGAGACTGTACATACTGTACATGAATGATAGTAAAAAGATATTTGTTAAAAATAATGACGACTTTCTGATATTTGTGTAGATTTTCTAGAAAGGAAACCGATTTCCATTACTTCGAAAGAATATAGGTGGAAAAGTGCTACAAGCGGTAGCTTGTACCAACCAGATTTGACCAACCAGATTTGAGACTTCAACAGCACTGAGGTAGATGATATAAAAAACAAACAAAAAAAAAAACAAAATCGACTATCATACCAGGAATTTTTCCATTCTTTTCCAGAACTATACACAACACCGACAAAACACGGTCACCAAGGTGTTGAGATATTTACAGGTCCACTAAGTAATAATGTGTGTTTACACTCCCTCATTGTTTGCCTGCATGTGTGAGCATATATAAAACAGATTGAGTAAACACAATTTGGTGCTATGTTGGGAGACATCACTTATGTGTCTGAGTGGTGTGTGTGTGTGTGTGGGATAAAAAAAATGTAATTTATGAGACATATTATTTCTCTGCCCTGTAATAGGTCCTGCAATGCTGGGAGGTCACATGACTTCTGAGCTTGACAGGCATTTTTGAAATGGGTTTCGAGTTCTATTTTGCTTCTTCGTTCTCGCTCGCACTTCACAATCTACTTCTTTTTTTTTTTTTCCAATCCCACATTTCTTATCCCAACACTACTTTCATCATTTCACTCTCATCTGCTATGTTTTGAACATGAATGTCCAGTCTGTTCTTTTTATCTATAGCCTGGTGAAGCGACATCCGAAATCTGCTGAGCAGTCACTTTTGTTTCGCTTCACAGATTCAATCTGGCCCTGTCCTAATAGCAAATGTTTGTGCATCTGGGCATCAGTGTTGAGAAAATTAGTACATCCAGCAAAAAAAAAGCAAACTGAATGTAAATTTAGCTATGCCTTTCCCATGTGTTGTAACAGAAACATATAACGTTCTACCATATTTCTATTATTAAGTCATCTATGAGTTTAATCATTTGAATGACTTGTGATTATGGCTATGTTATGTGTTAGGTGGTAGCTCACAATCTGAGAATTTAAATCTAATCCTGCCAGAGAACCAGAACTGGGCCTACAACATGGTCTCACACTTGCAAATCTGTAACAAATCACAAGACTCAACTAGTATAATAGAGTATGAAGGTTGCCATGTATCCTGCATTCATTCGCTGTAACAACTGCACATCTAAAAAACTTCATGGGATGCAGGATTTAAAAAAAAACAACAAAAACAACCTAAACAGCAAGGGCAGTATGTGACTTTTGGCATAGCATTTTGTAGAGTTTATACACAGAATGTTGCGAACAACAAAAAACATCCAGTGAACTCTATCTTGATGCAGTGAACTCTATTTTGATGCAGTGAACTCTATCTTGATCCAGTGAACTCTATCTTGATGCAGTGAACTCTATTTTGATCCAGTGAACTCTATTTTGATCCAGTGAACTCTATTTTGAGCCTCTATTTTATGAAGCCATAAACAATTCGGCCCGCAAGATAAGCAACGTCTTCAATTAAGTAAAAAAAAAAAACAAACCAAAAAAAAATCCCCAAAACATCTTTTTGTAGTTTTTAAGGGACGATACAATGCGCAACTATTGAATACCTCTTATTTTCATTTATTTTTGTAGTTGTGTTTGAATTCTGAATACCAGTGTGAGCAAACGTCGGTATATTCTGACTATGTGCATTCAGCTCCCAATACAGTTTATATGTACATCCTAAGCACGTACAGGAATACAGAGAAATGACGTCATAGTTTTGATGGCATCTTGTGGTACTTTGCTGCTCTCTTAACAGAGCGTGTTTTACAGTACACTATCTTCAATTTAATGAGAATTAAATGAGATTTGTAAAAAGGTACCTATACAGACCCCATGATTCATGACGCATTCACTTTCTGTTGTCATACTCAGCAAATTTACCCAGCCTGATTTTCTCTCATGCTTGGTACAATATTTGAAGTTATCACAGCCCTCTTGTTGTCAGAGCTCACTGGCAATAAGCTCATTTCCATATAAATGTGTTCCGACACACTCGATTCATTTCGAGGCGCTATTCGCTGCTGGTTGAAGGGTTGTTTGTTTCACGAATCTTTCCCAGACTGTTCTACCTGACTGCTTTGAACTTGAGGGTACATTGACTCACGCAGAGTTGGAAGTTAGAGGAAGACAATATCATAAATTACACATAGGCAAACGTTATTTTTTTAAGTTTTCATATTTGTGCAATCATTGCATAACCTTTTGCTGCATAAGCATGTGAGTAAGGAGAATCATAAACTTTGACCGTGTCCTTTCAGTTTGCTACTTAGCAATCTTCCACCTCTAATTCTATGGACTTCTCTGTCTTCTCTTTCACCTCAGAAATAAGGGGTCATCAAGACCATTGGGTCTCTTGTGGGCACCCATGTTTTGGGCAACATGTCTGGAATCCAAAGTTCTGTGTGGTCACAGATGGTCAAATGCTGCTCCTGGATAAGGATCAGGTATGGAAGCATACACACACACACACACACACACACACACACACACACACACTGTAACTTGTTGTCACTTTTATTTCTCAGCTGTTTATGTATTAATAACATACTAATAGATGTGAGAGCTGCTTGATGAATGGCTGATATTGCAAAGTAACACATTTTTATAATAATAGCACCAATGTGGGAGATTATGCGCATCGATTTGGCCGTCCATACTGTGTATGCTAACACTCAAAGGCAAATACAATACGCCTCGTTTAAAGTCTTACAACCAATCCATACAGGATTGTGCAGAGCTCTTTTGTGATTGTTGTGGTGAAAAATGCTTGAATTTGCTGCAGCTTTTTTAAAAAAATTTGCGAAGCAACTTGCGGAGTTTTTTGGTGCTTTTGTGCAGATAACCACCTGAATTTGTGAAACTGCAATCTCACGAAATCGTTTTGCACGGTCTTTCGCGGTGCTGTATATTGGTAAATGAGACCTTTCAGCTGTGCTCACGTTCGCTGCACGTGACTCGAACAGGGCTTTGGCTGAATGCACATTGTGACGATGTCACGTGACGCGTCTGGGCCCAAATCTCCGGAAAATCAGCTGTAATTTTGAACAATTGTAAGCTCCTACAAATACTGCAGAGTTTGCTTGATTTTTCATTAATTTCTGCAATTGTAAAATCGCAAAATCCTGGAGGGATTGTACAGTACGACACATATTCTTTTTTACATTTGCGCAAAATCAAAATGGCAAAGCACAGGTGAAGTGAACCCAATGAAGCACAGCTTCTATGGGCTACTGTATGGCAGATTCAAATACACTGTGTTTTAACTGGAGGAACGAGTAACACTCATTGGACTTCACTCTTTTAACACATCGTTTTGAGTCCATCGTAACCAAATGCCAATCACTGAACTGGTAAAGAACACGACTAACATCTCAAGCTTAAACACATTAAACAGTAGCCTGATCCATAGCAGTTTTACACAACTAGTATAGCTTGTTATTTTATCTTTGTAACTGGTACATAATGTAAAGAAAGTACAAACTTATGTTTGATTATATGCATTTGGAGCTTGCTAGTGAGTGGTTTAGTTGCTTTTTAGCATGGCATGGCAGGCAATACTAATTTTGTCGACCTGCTCTTACTTATGAGGAGAAACAAAGAATTAATCAGGAGTCCAGACCATCAGATGAAGCAGTAAGACATCAGACACCTGTGTTTCCCCTATTTTAAAAACCACCCGCCATTCCTTGCCCATACTGATGCTGTGTAAAATTGCATGCACGTTGATATAAAAATTCTTTAAAACCTTTATATAAGATCTTTTGAATAGGTTATATACTGTATATGCTTGATATAAAGTGCTTTATTCTAAATTCACGTTAAATGCTATACAGAAGGATATGATCTTAAATTAAATATGGCAGTGTTTCTCAAACTGTAGCCACCGGTGGTAGCACCCCTAGGTGGTACACCGGATGTCCTTTTAAAATTTGCTGCGTGCAGCATAAATTGAAATTGATGTAAACTTTTCATCTGTAATTTACAGTCCCCTCCAAAACTTTTGGAACGGCAAGGTTAATTAATTTGCTTTTGCTGTAGACTGAAGACATTTTGGCCTGAGATCTGGGATTTCCTGGTGTGTATGCATGTAGATGTGTTAAATGACATAGAACATAGTACATTATGTATCAGACCACCCAATTTGTAGGCAAGAAAAAATATTGGAACACGTGACTCACAGGTGTTTCTTGTTAGATTGATTGTTTAAGCAATGAATAGCACTGAACTGAACCAAGAGTTTTAGCCTTCAAATTCACCTGTGAATCATTTGCTGTTAAAAGGGTTAAGATCAGAGAGCTGTGGTAAAAGCCTGGAAAAGCATCACAAAAGAAAAAACAACAACAATTTGGTGGTGAGTGAGTCGCAGGCTTGATGCAGTTATTGCAAGCAAGGGATATGTACCCAAATATTAAGTGTTATTTACTTATCTGTTCCTATACTTTTGCTCACCTAAAAATTGGGTGATCGGACACAAAAGGCTCTATGCTGTTTAACACCTCTAGATGTAAATACCAGGAAATAAAAGCTGAAATCATAAACTTTCATCTCAGATCCATCTTCTCATTGATCTCAAACTGAAGTGTCTTTGGTGTCTAGCACAAACCAATGGATTGGCCTTGCTGTTCCAATCGTTTCGGAGGGAGCTGTGCATAATCTGTCTCGGAAATGTCTTCACAGTAATGTTTTAATGTAATTAATGTAATAAAAAATACTGTGTATACTACACACACCTTACTTCGCTATGACCACAAGTTGCGCTGTTTCCTGAGCTCGAGCTTTCAGAGACGTCTTAGTAGGCCTACCATGTTCACTAGAAACAAGGTATATCATGAAACAAATCGAGTATTATTATATCATGGCTCAAGGTAGCAGATACTGCAGCTCTGATAGATTAGACACACGTTTTTGAGTTTAAATAAGATAATTCATTAGCCACCGCTGCAACAGCTGCCAGTGAGATGAGTTATAGGTGGTACTCAGAGGGTTTGGTTTGATCATGAGTCATACTGTACTTGCTGAATTATGGCATTATCTTGGAGGGGGGGGGGGGGGGGGGGGCTAACAGTTTTTGTTATATGCCTTGATTTCAGGCAAACAAAACTTATCCTGTAATAATGACATTTTAAAAAAATAAGGTTTAGACCAGGGGTGTCCAATCTTATCTGGAAAGGGCCGTGTGGGTGCAGGTTTTCATTCCAACCAAGCAGGAGCCACACTTGATTCCACCTGTTTAATCAGTTGATTTTGGCTTTCAATTGATTCAGGTGTGGTTTCTGCTTGGTTGGAATGAAAACCTGCACCCACACCGGCCCTTTCCAAATAAGATTGGACACCGCTGGTCTAGACAAACAGTGGGAGTTATGCATGGCAGCGACAAATTTACCATGACACAAAAGAAAACCATATCTGCAGGAGAAACACAACACCATATGGACCAAATCCTGACAACAGAAAGATTTCATGACTATTAGAGAAGATGGCCATCTCAGTTCTACTGCTGGAGAGAAAAGCTACACAATTAATGTATTTGTCTTACAAGCACAACTTGTTGCTTAAGCAGCACATCCAGCCCTGAGGTTGAGAGCTTTTTAAAACAAACAAACAAAAACTTCATGTTGTGCGTGACTCATAAGCAAAGTGCCTAAATCGCTGTGAATATGCATTTCCGTTGTCATTTCCATAAATGTTATTGTGTAAATGTTTTTGAGCTGCTACTCCACAGCTCCACGGACCCTGGTTCGACCCTGAGCTCGACTTAATGTCTGTGTGGACCGAAACGACAGAGCATGCGAGTGTTCACAGAGGCATATAGCATGTTAGCAGCATTCAGTTTATCACCATGACACTTTAATGGCACACACATTACCCGACTCTGACCAAACTCACACAGTTTAAGGCACTAAATCTCCCAGAGACGATCAATACATAATCTAACCTTGTACAACAAAAAAAACTACGGTCTTCCAGTTCGGTCAATATATTATTTCCCTTCTCCTATATCTGAACACTTGAAGAAAGATCTAGAAAACATATGAAGTAGAACACAAAATAAAAAGAGTTGCTTCTATTCATTACTATTCATTACTTGCAACTGTGTGAGAAATTCTTGGATGAAATGAAATCGTGTGCACACCCCATTCATTATTTAAACTTGTTGTAATCCTGTATATTTTATTCAACTGGTCACAGATAAATATGTGTAAAGATGATATCAATCTATACATATAAATAGAAATACCTCTGTAATATATAATAACATTACACTTATGTACACTTTCATGTCTCCTCCAAACAATATTCCTTCCTGAGTATCAAGAGAGGAACAGGAAAGGTCAATGAACAACATTCATTAATTATGTGTGGCACAAAACAAAACACCATTCATTCATTCATTCATTCATTCGTTCGTTCGTTCATCCATTCATTCATTCATTCATTCTTATCTTCCATATCAAGGCCCTCTACCCTCTCACTCCTAGCTTTTTTACCAGGTGGTCCAACGTAATTACATTTTTTTTCCCATCCTGCCCAACTGACTGTCTCTCTCCCCTTCGAAGTCTTCTCTCTTTCTTGCCTTTTTTTGACTGTCAACAAGAATAAGAGTGACGGCTTGTATCAGTGCAATAAACGAAATGAAAGAGTTATAGTAAAAGCCTATAGTGGCCCATTGAGAATCTGCATAAATGAGCTAAAACACTGTACAAACTTTAAACGTCTCTCTATGTAACTACTGACCAAGTGTCTATTTATAATAAACATGTAGTCTAACATAACCGGGGATATAATACAACCCCAATTTCGAAAAAGTTGGGACAGTATGGAAAATGCAAAACAAACAAACAAACAAAAAGAGTCATTTGACAATTCAATTCACCCTGTAACTATACTGAAAACACATTCTTAACACAAGATTTGATGTTTTAGTTTGTGAATTCAATTTCTTTTTTAAAATATACATTCATTTCAAATCTGATGACTGCAACACGCTCCAAAAAAAATCGGGACAGTCGACTGTTTATCACTGCGTATCATCACCTTTTGTTTAAATGACACTTATTAAGTGTTTGGACACTGAAGACACCGGTTGGTTAAGTTTAGCGGAATTTTCCCCTGTTCATCCATTATGCATTTCTTCCATTATGCTTCCCTTCGTTGCCATATTTTGCACTTCATAATGCGCAACACGTTCTCAATCGGAGACAGAGACAGGTTAGGACTTCAGGCAGGTCATGCTAGCACCCGCACTCTCTGCTTACGCAACCACGAGCTTGTAATCCGGGCAGAATGTGGTTTGGCATTATCCTGCTGGAAAATGCAGGGACGTCCCTGGGAAAGGATGGCAGCATATGTTGCTCCAAAATGTGTACATATCTTTCTGCATTAATGCTGCCCTAACAAATGTGGATGTTACCCACGCCATGGACACTGACACACCCCCATACCATGACAGACGCTGGATTTTGGACCTGACGTTGATAACAGCTTGGACGGTCCTTTTCCTCGTTGGCCCGGAGAACACGACGGATGTATTATCCAAAAACTATTTGAAACATTGACTCATCAGACCACATGATTCCACTGTGCTACTGTCCATCTCAGATGAGACCGAGACCAGGGAAGTCGGCGGTGCTTCTGGACAGTGTTGATGTATGACTTCTGCTTTGCATAGTAAAGCCTTAACTTGTATCTGTGGATGCAGCGGCGAATGGTGTTGATTAACAAAGGTTTATCAAAATATTCCCGAGCGCATGTCAGGATATCCATTACAGACTCATGACAGTTTTTAAGACAGTGACGTCTGAGGGATCGGAGATTGCGCGGATTCCTTGAATCTTTTAATTATATTGTGCCTTATAGACGGTGAAATGCCAAAAATCCAATTGATTTGTCTTTAGTGAATGCTGTTATTCGCTGATGCATCAGTTGGCAGATTGGCGAGCCTCGACCCATCCTTGCTCTTGAAGGACTAGGCCTTTTTTGGAGGCCCCCTATATACTATGATTAGACGATCACCTCACCTGTTTCACATCACTTTCTTATTTCAACTTCTCACATCACTATTAATCCTAAATTGCCCCTGTCCCAACTGTTTTGGAACATGTTGCATGCATCAATTTCGAAATAAAAGTTTCTCTTCAAAAAAAACGATGTAGTTGATTAGGTAAAACATCAAACGACTCGTCTTTTTTTCGTTTAAATACAAATCAAAGTACATTTACAAATCATTCCTCTTTGTTTTGATTAGGATTTTCCATACTGTCCCAACTTTTTCGGAATTGGGGTTGTACTTAGCAAGCTATGATGGTGAAAATAAATTAAGATGAATAAGGTCGTTCAAAAGAGATTAAACCTGGATCATTTCAGGTACGTGCACGCAGCTTTATCCATATCAAAGTTTCTACTATTGCATCTGTTAAAGTAACTGTCTCTGTTAAGATTTTCGACTCTGTGAGACTCCATTAACTTCCTTGAGGTGGTCTGATCGGTCCTGTGAGGACGCGCGCTGATAGAGAAGCGTTCCTATTTCCTGCAACCTGAAGGTATTATGGCCAATCATGAAAGTCCACATTGCCTAAGCATACGCAGACTCTCCCCGCTACGCTTATGTACGGAACTCGCTTTTGTAGGCTTTCGAGTGGATAATAAATAGAAACCCGCTTCATTTCCCGAAAAATGGAATGCCGTCCCCCTTGAAAGTCACTCCCTGGACTCAGTCCCCTCACATTGTCACATTGTCTATAGACGCTCTCGTTAGTAAAAATGGTTTACACGTTCTCTCCAACTGACAAAAACAAGTTTCCGCAAATTATAATACCTGCCCTTTAGTCTTACTAATTTGCGCACACAGTAGTGGTTCCAGAAGGGATTTTCAGGTTTAGTAAATTAGACTGCAGGTGCAAAATGAATCGATTTGCATACACACTGCCCTGTATTTTGCACTTTCAAGTGCATATTCATTATGAAAAAAAATAAATAAAAAAACAACCCACAAAATACACAACATGCTATTTTGCTCATTTGAAAGACGCAGTCCTTTGTAGATCCTGTTTAGTAACAGGGTTGCACACACCATCCTTTAGTAAATCGAGTCATCTGTTACTTGCTTCTAATGAGCTGATATTAAATAAATTAGTAAGTTTCCATTAATATTAACTTTCACTGTGGTAAGGTTTTATTGCAATATTATAAGAGACAACGCAGACTAAACGTTCATATTTCTGAAATATCCTTTTAGCACAATATACTCTTGAATCATTGGAATAATTAATTACGTACCGAGGGAACATACCTAAAGATATGTTAATGACTAATCAAATTGCTAGATTTCCCTTTTTTAATGACAAATCAGCACATAAGGTGTACCTCTGTATCGAAAGGTCTAAAACAAATGGATATGATGTGCTGGTAAGGACTATCGATAGTGACGATGCATAAATGACAGCTAACACAACACTGGAACACATCAGTGTGAGATTGCATTTGAGCTTTTTATTTTTCTCTGTATTAAAAGGAAGAAGAAGAAGAAGAAAAAAAAAACAGGGAAGCTGAGGCTTGGCTGCTTTTTATCAGCTCTGAGTCCATTCGTTCAGCTTGTGCACTGATACCCTACCATGCACACACCAGCTCAGCTCATTAAGAGACAGAAGGACAGAGAAACAAACAGCTTGTTATTAAGCACCTATGAATAAGCAACAGGTGTATCATGTTAATTTAGCTCATTCTCCCACTCCTACTAATGGTATGTCTCAATCAACTCAATAGTTCAGTAGTCAGGGCTCTGATCAGGGAGTTGGGCATTTTAAGAACTGTCTCAATAACAAAATCCTTCCAGTGCACTGGAACAATTGCTCCCTAAAAAATCCCACAATGCACCTCAAAACCCAGGGAGACTCAATGCTCAACAACCCTTACTGGAAATGACGTCTCACACACACACACACACACACACACACACACACACACACACACACACATATATATATATATATATAAATATATATATATATATATATATATATATATATGAGTGTCCGAACTCTCAGCCAACTTCGTCTTCAGATGTAAGTAGCTTGTTTTCGTTGTTGTAGCTCTCAAATGATTACTTCTATTGGTGATGTTTAACTTTATCTCGTGTTCGATATATGGTTTGCTTGAGTCTAATGACTTTACAGTACCTACAGTACTTGAAGTACCATGACAGAAAGGCTTGTGATTAAGCTAACAAATAAATATGACATATAAAACTTAAACATTTTGAAGTTTCTGATTTTTAGGGACGTTTTACAGCATGAGTACGTAGTCATGTCACAGGAAATTGAGTTATCAGTGTCTCAATGTGAAATGATCCAGGGTCCTTACCAGTGTACGCGATATACTGAGTCACGACCTGGGCAGCTAGGGAGCTGATTGAGACGCACCATAAGACTCCTACTAAACCCTGCCCCAACCTGCCACAGTATAATTTTGACTTGTCCGATTTCTTGAGTTGCTGTGGCATATAAATTGGGACTACTTTTGAAGTAAGTCCTTTGCAATTCAAATGATTGAGTTCTGATTCAATCTGTTCCTACATCTCAGCTCGTTGTCTGGTGGTTGATGTAAATACAGCATGTCTCGCCATAAACGCCTGTGCCTTTCATAGGAATGATCATCTGGCTGTCAACTTTCTCTTGTAAATGTCTTATGGCTCACAAGTGCAAATTGTCTATTTGTGCTTATTGGAAATATAACCAAATACAAAACGTTATTCAGAAGGAACAGGTAATGTATTCTGAATAGATGCAAAAACTGATATGAATAGAAGGAGAACTATCCGTTCTCCCTCCCTCCCGAATACAAGATGCAAAAAAATATTGCATGAGTGGGAGATTATTTTTTTTTACTGCCAGATATCCAGCTTGCAGGGAAAGAAAGACCACGTGCATAAACATGCGATGCATTTACAGTATTCATTCACTCATCCTTAGTAACGTCCTGGGTAGGGTCATGGTGGCTTCAATTAGATTACTAGTTTGTTCATATGTTGGGAAATAGAACCAAATAAATTTGTTAGAAATACTGCAGGCAGGTACAAACAAAACAAATAAGTTTTCGAGATTAATTGAGATCGATTATGAACTCGAGCGATGCAGTTGAGGCTGCTTAACCGTCAGTGCCACCAAATCCCCTTACCCCCATCTACCACCCACTAAACACCCACTCTGCATTTTAGGCCACGCCCACTTCAGGTTTAAATCCAAATATGGATATTCATATCTAAATATGTGATTTTTGAATGTGAAAATAAAATCATTGCTTGGTAAAATTACAAATTTTGTAACACATGGCTAAATCTCCTGAATCCACAGCAGGGCTTATTCTAAACCTCTGGGGACCCAAAGTGACATCCTAAACACCTTTATATGTTCTGTGTAACTCCTGAAAGTGCAAAGACATAAACAACATATTACTGTATTTAAAAAAAAATAAAAAAAATGCTGACACCAGATTCCCAGCAGCAAGTTAGTAATTTTTGCAAACAAACCATTTGCATACACAATTCAACTGTGACCACTGTAACCCAGAGACACCACTCACAGAACACAATGGACGCTTTACATTCATGAAAAGAGGGAACATCCAATGTAGGATTTTAATTCGACCTGTCAAATTTACATATATTTGCCAGCCCTTTTATATCCGTCTTGTACATTTAGTTTTCCATCGTAGCATAGCTTTTTAGTGATAGTGATTTATCTGTACTGCATAAATCATTAGAGCACCTAGCAGACTTCTTCGGAATACTGTAGGATTAAACGCAACGTCGCTGACAATTCTGATGACATTGACAGTTTTGCAAAGTTTCTCTTCACTTTTTCTTACTGCAACACACTACAGGTTGAAACCTGACAAAATATTGAGTTATGTTAATCATTTTTCAGACTTATGAATGCATCGTCTCTTTGACATGTCTTCTCTTAAACTGTAAAAATAAAAATATAAAAACTCATCAGAAAAGTAAAATGTTTCTTTTATGTTTTTTTTTTTTTGTCGACTTGTGACCAACACATCTCATTTAATGTAGCACTGTTGATAAAGGCTTTAAGATCCGCCCACTCTGCACAATCATGCCATACTATATACAGTGCCCTCCACTAATATTGGCACCCTTGGTAAATATGAGCAAAGACGGCTCTGAAAAATTATATTTATTGTTGAACCTTTTTAATCTTTTGTTTAAAAAAATTCACAAAAATACTCTGCTCTTTGTGCACTTTGTTAAATATAGGTGTGCAACAATTATTGACACCCCTATGAATTCATATCAGACAAATATATTTTAAAAAGTGTATTCCCATTGATATTTTACTTTCTTTTCTTCTTTTTTTCCCCCTTCCTATACCTGGGTGACTAGGTCCAAAATCGTTTTTTTTTTTGTATATTCATAACCAAAAATCTCACTTTCTGGATGACCTACATTAAAGAGATTCTACAAGTTAATCCCTGCCCCATATTAGACGCATATTACAGAGGAATTTCTCAAAAATGTCAATACATGTAGGAGTTTCATTAGATTTTATCCTGAAAAACGAAACAATTGATTAATTTAACCGTGCACATGTTCTTGATTTAAATAAACAAGCTTAGAAATTCTATTCAAGTCTCTTGAATTCTCTTGAGATTGTCGTCACAGTAGAAAAAGATTTTGAGTTTTTCTTAAGTATGTAAATTCCACAAAGGTTCCAGTACAAAAAAAGTACTACATAAGATATGTCTTGCTTTTCAAAAATTACTCTTACTTCACTTTCTTTTTCCCCTAATTTAGGTCAATCCCCTCGTCCTGCAGCGCACGCCAGTTGATACATGCAAAGTCCGTTTACTACGACGCACCATCAGCGTCCCTGTGGAAACACAGTTCCCAGCATTCCACATCCAGACGGTGACTGGTGAGTCATAATTCCCACAGCATCTCAGAGCAATAGAAAAGAAGCAGACCAATATAATGGTATTATCAAGGCGTACGACTCCGAATACTAACACAAGACATAAGGTATTGGCAAGGCTTCGCATTAAATGAATGTTTATGAACAGTTTATATATATATATATATATATATATATATATATATATATATATATATATATATATATATATATATATATATATATATATATATATATATATATATATATATATATATATATATATATATATTAGACAACCCAAACATCACCCCGAAGTTGGTGAGAGTGGTTAAGGTCACAGTAGAACTCTGGAGAATGCGAGCTCTGCTGCTGAGGAGGGGAACTGACTCGAGTCCTTATTACAACACATTCTGTTGCATAAAAAGGCAGCAAGTCATCTGCGAATGTTTCATCTATAAGCTGTGGTGTTGCGTCCTTGTGTTGCATTAAGACATTATTTCATTATTTGAGTCTGGTTAGCAAGGATTGTGACTAGCTACTACTTACTCGAAGCCTAATTTCCTGTGGTTCTTACCTTGATCTTATTCAGTGTGGTTTTGTATAAAAATATAGTTTAAATGTCACAGTCTGCTGATTCAGCAGACATTAACACAGATGCCTGTATGTTGCATGCGACTATGTCTATAATGTGACTATGAGTAAAAAAAAAATCAGCATCCCCTCTTACTCATGCTGCAGCGTAGGCTGTTATACAGTCTATATTTGAAACCATCAAAACCATGTCATGTTATTTGGTAGCGAGTGTAAAGGAGTACATGTGATCAGCAGTGCTCTATGGAGGTTAGAAGAATAATTATTTGAAGCTTGTCGTATGCAGTTTGACCAGCAGGAGGGGAGATTGTCACCCACTTCTTGCTGTGGGGCTTTTTTTCTTCCAGAGTATCTTTTTGTTACATGGACTTTTAGTTAGAAGAAGAAGACAGTCTGAGTTGTGAGTTTAGATTTCTATGTGATGGAACTCATCAATGAGAAGTTGTTGGGTGACCTTTTGAAGAAATAAAAGAGACCGATGTGGCCTAAATTCCTACTATGATTATTTAACCCACTACTGCATGAATGATTACATTTACATCAAAACTGTTTTTATGGATTTTTATTACGTGAAATTGCTCAAGGGGGTAGTCGCATTTTCCAGACTATAAGTTGTTGTTTTTTTGCCACCTAGTAAGTATGTAAGTTATATCTTCTAGTAAGGAATTGCCGTTGTAAAATGTATGTGGATGGATTTACTCACTCAAAATACATACAAACATTAGGTCCAAACATCTTTTTAATTCCTTCTCTTGAATTCTTCATTCTTTCTCTTGAAGCATAAAATTTTGAAAATAAGTTGCAATTGCAAAATGTATGAAGTTACAACAGTTTTTTTTTTTTCTTCTAACGTTGAATGTGAATTTTTTTTTAAATATACTATTAGAGAAGCCTGGTGTCTTTTTTACTCTGTAGGCCTGTTTCAATTCATGAATGCACATACTACTGTACAGTTCCTTTACTGCATGTTGTTTCCTGCATTTTACCATTGAACAGAATATTCAAAATATATAAACTTGTTTAAATGACAAAAACTAAATGTTAACTTCATTCACATGGTGTTTTCCTTTAAGTAGTTTTGAGTAAATGTTGAAACATTAATAAAATTTTTGAGGGTCCTCTGATGATGACCTTTTTTTTGTTATGTCAAAGTTAAAGCCCCCTTTTTTTAGTTACATACCGTAGGAAAATGTTAGTTTTGTATTATTGCCTATCAAAAATTGGAGTTAAATTCATTGTTGCCATATGGCAACACCATGCAGTAAAGGGTTCATTTCACCGAACTACAGTGATTGTGACAGTGATGTATGTTATCTGAAATGCCCAAGCAAGCTACTACAAGACATTGTAAATCAGTCCAGATACAACACAGTCTAACCTCCACATGCTTCTGCACAATTAACATGATGATATGTGTAAAATTTGGTCTGCATTACTGTATAATTAACAGATAATTTGCAGTGCTATTGCGCCATCCATTTTTAGGTTAGATTTGGAAAAATATGCAGAGCTTCTTTACTTTTCTACTGGAGATCCTGTGACAAGATGTGGCGACAAATTTCACACTTTTCAAAGGACGGCATATTCCTGAAGCAGTAAAATAAATGGGGGGGGGGGGGGGGGGGGGGGGGGGGCAGTGTTAAAGCTTAGAAAAAATAATCAGTGAAAAACAAAAGACATGGGGGAAAAAACTCGCAGGGTGTGATATCTTAATGATGTTTACTCTTCGTCAAAGAATAAACATCATCTTACTTACTATAACAGACTCGATAGATTGATACCACAGCATTGTTGAACTCTCGATTCCGACTGGTCAGATTAACTTGGACAGTAGTTTGTAAACTGTAGGTTTCTATATTAAAGCTCCATATAATATAATCATTGATATAGTGAAGTTTTCTGAGAGATGTTTATTTAACATTTAGAGGTAAAGCTGTAACTACCCTTTGACAGGCACACACTGAAATACTTGTTCAGAAAATTATTGTTACGTTAATTCTTACTAATTGGATCACATTCAACGGAATTTCATTAATGTTTTTTTTTTTTCAAACTCACCATTTAAGTTAGGAGTTATGGACATCTTCCGGCCAGTTGAGTTTCCCATTTAAGGTAACACTAGCTAGAAGTGCCGGTCGAGCACAGTGGACCTGTAGTATGGTTTTACTTTTACAACTTCAAATGTAATGAATTTTGATTATGAATGTTTCAAGTGCTTACATGTGTGCTTGGAAAGAGCCGCCTTGTGAACGTATTATGTCAAAAACACTCATTGCAATCCCTTGAGATAAAGGTAACCGTGCGGTTGAGCTGTCTGTTAAAGTTGCGTTTTCCAGCACGGCGGAGTCTTTGAGGTTTCTCAGTAATATGACAAGCTGCAGTTTTTTGTCTATCAACTTGAAGAGAGAGAGAGAGAGAGAGAAAGAGAGGCTGGTGATGTAATGAATGTTTATAGCTGCTATAACTTAAGTGATCACAGGACATAACTTGTTTTGCGAATGTTCCACGACTTTAAATGTAGCTATAAACCAATAATAGCACATGAATATCTCGTTCTTCAATAAATAAATACAAATATATTAAATTGTTGGTTAATTGTTGTGGTATGAAACACTTTGGGACATGGTGTTATTATAAAATAATAAGGTGGTGGCAGTAACTCTGCTTCACTTGGGGCCACATTACACCATCCCGTCTTTGATTTCCTATGACAGCACGCAAAATTTATTCCTTCTATAAACCATTTGACAAACAATTTGTCTCAAATAATAAGATGAAAAGATGAAACACTGCAAGAGCCACAGAACATTTTATATGACTTCGTTTGGTTCAAACAACCGAAGTCTCAGATCTGGAATAAAATCTTCCAGATTCTAAAGGAAGGCAAACATCATTTTCAGTCAGTGATTTCCTACTGTAATTACTGACTGAATGAAGTTTGCGATCTATGAATAAATCCTTATGATAATTCCAAGTTGGCCCTTTGTGACCCTCCATTTTGAGTTAAAGAAGGTAAAGGGTTCCTGATCAAGCATTCTTACCCAACTAAAAGATGTACCATACATGTACAAGTTCTCTTCCCCAGCTTTATTATCGTTGGATGAAATGCATCTATATGACCTGCTACAGATGATCTGCAGGCTGTACTGATAAAGAGCCGGTTCTCATAACAGACACCTCATCGAATTTGCTGGATAAACAGACAAAAATCTCACAAATGCTAGTCATGAACCGCAACTTGCTGTTATAAGCTACTGGGTCTGTTTATTTCAGAGTTTCTTTTCCCACAGGACCTGCTCATTTCCTCGTTGTTCTTTGTCCCATTTTGACTGACAGAAGCCCACTTCATGGTTTTTTAGAAATTCTTTCAGTTGAATTCGGGTGCTTGTTGCTGCACTTGTTATTTATGGACTCCCACTTTCGGTGCTCTTCACACTGCTCAGTGAGGAGCCGATGAGAGATGAAACAACGGCAAAAGTAAATCTTTCACGTCTCACTCTCACTCCAATTATTATTACTATTATTATTATTATTATTAATAATAATAATAACAATAATAATAATAATGGGGTAAGTGTAGCTACACCATTCCAGTGTCTACACTTTGATGATTTCAGCTCCAATTTTCAGATTTAAAACTTGTTAGCTCACGCTTTCTCAAATCTCAGGGCCAAATGCCAAAGCGTCTGGCTTTCTTTTTCTCTTTATGAAGAGAATATGGGCAAGAATCCTTTATTTAACGAAATAAAAAATACTCTTTCTTCTCTTCACTCAAAACTCGTCGACAACTAGCACAAGGGAGTTAATTGACAAGTTCGTGAGGTGAAGTGCCCTTATATCTGAAAAAAACAACCAAAACAAAGCAAAAATAGCTTAGTGGGCTTACTGTATAGGACATATATGAAAGGACATCTATCTATCTATCTATCTATCTATCTATCTATCTATCTATCTATCTATATATATATATATATATATATATATACACACACACGAAAGGCCATATTCAGGGCCTTCATGTTAATCGGTTAATATTTCTTTATTTCTTTATTGAAAGTTACAGGTATTCAGAGCCAGGTTACGCACCTGCTTAAGCTGGATTTCTGGGTTCCCCGTTCAGATTAAACAAATGACCTGTGTGAAGTTTGTATCTCCAAAAGGATTTCTTGAGTAAAGGTGTCTGAGACTGGGTTTTGAATAGCATCTAGACCACTGTCTTTAAACTGACAAAAATTTGTGGGATAGAAAATGCAGACTGAAGACGCAGACAGCGGTTTTTCTTTGCTGTCCAACGTAATAAAACCAAGTGATGAATTTAAAATGAAATAAACATCTAACTCCTTGTTAATTTTTGCTAAAAATTTTACTACATTTTGGTACTTTTTCGCTATGGTTTTGTTCATTTGCGGCATTCTCCTGTAAAGAGAACGCAGTGGTAACACTTTACAATAACAGTAAATGAACAACTGTGCACTAATACCTGAATTAATATTTACTGGAATATGAACTAACGATAAGTTAAGGCGTGTACTAATCACAAACTAATGAAGAGCGAACCGTAGCTTTGACGCAAGTCTTATGAATTCATGCGTGAATAACTGACACCTTACGTACATGTTAGTACATATTTGTTAGTTAATCTATTAATTAACACGTAGGGGTAAACGAAATCAAACATGCTGTATAAGAAAGAATATGAATTAAACGTGCATAATTTGAAATTGTTTATATAATTTGCCACATGCAGCTGTGTACGCAAACATGATTGGATGGCATTGCGATGAAATGATTGGTGTTTATTATTAGTGCGTGCTTCTACGTTCCATAAGGAGGATCGATGTAAATTATGAACGTAATCCAGCGCCATCCGACGATGTTTGCGTACGCAGCTGCATATGGCAAATTAATAAACAGTTTATTCACACAGGCATTCATAAGACTCACTTTGTAGTTATAATTAGCTCTTCATTAGTTCCTGATTAGTACACTAGTACACTACTCATCAGTAGTTCATATTTTAAGTATTAATTCAGGTATTAGTGCATGATTATAAATGTTCTGTTATTGTAAAGTGTTACTGGATAAGCTTACCAAGTTCTCTTCTGTGCATACAGCACTCTTTAAGGAAGTTCTGCTCATTATTTCTTCCGATTACCTTCAGTACTCAAGATAAGCAGTGTCTTGGTTTATTTATGAGGAGACACTGTATTTATTTAGAGTTTTTGGAAGGAGTCTCAGTGTCAGAGCTTTGTAGCAGTCGGAGGTAAAGCTGTAACTTTATGATTTCTCATTAACATGACTAGCTGCAGTTATTTTTGTCATATTACCTTCAAGAAATAAACAATACCAGTGAATACCGGTGTGCGCAGCTCTTCACTATGCGTGCTTAACTCAACTCTGAACATGGCCCTGAGTTACCTCAGGTATCAGAAGTACATAATGCTCATTTTAAGCAGTGTTATTCTCACAGGTTTCCAACTCGCTAATTTTTTTGGGTACATCAAAGTGTGCAGAGTGCTAGCTGCTAAAATGTCAAGAAACTTTTTTCTATCTTCATTAGCTTCATTTTTTTTTTTTTGGACAACATTCTCAGATCAGGGCAAATGTGAGTGTGTGATATTACCTTTATTGGAACCCTTTTTGAAGTTTTAAAGATAGAATGTGTAATGTTAAAAAAAAGAACCACAGCTTTTGAGTCCAACAATGATCATGAACTTGCTCTAATTAGGTTGTGCATTTGTGAATACACTATTCTACTCAGTACAGATTAAATACAGGGATGTATTTATATACATATACAGTATATACATCCATCCATCCTCAACCGCTTATCCGTAATCGGGTCACAGGCAGTATATACATTTCTAGTGCTATTTAGAGTTTAGTGAATAATGGTAAATGGCGCACTTATATCCAAAGCACTTTTCACTGGTTTTCATTCACACACACACACTCACACACCAATGGTAGCAGAGCTGCCATGCAAGGCGCTAACTTGCCATCGGGAGCAACTTGGGGTTCAGTGTCTTGCCCAAGGACACTTCGGCATGTGGAGTCACGTAGGCCGGGAATCAAACCTCCACCCCTATGATTCGTGGACAACCTGCTCGACCACCTGAGCCACAGCCACCCCAGTGATGATGCAATGCAAACCACAACGAAAGCCATTTTCACTGAACCATCACTAGCATGCTTGAGGAATTTCAGTTGGGCTATTCTTTCTAAGCCTTATCTTTTTTTGTGTGGAAGTATTGTATAATTCTTAGGCTAATGGACCATCAGTCAGAGTATATCATCATTATCATCATCATCATCAACAGTAAATGTTAAAATAATCTTTGCTTGAGCTATTTAGAGAGAAGCAACCTAAAGGTTATGTCATATTAGCCATATTCTAATAGTAACATTATACATGCTACTACAACACTTATAAGGATGCGTAAGGAATAAAACACAATGAGACGTGACGTTATAGTACAAGATTAAACTACAGTGTGGTGTAATGCCACGGCGAAGTTAATTATTTTCCTATAACATCATGTCCTGAAGTGTTTTACTACTTGTACATCACAGGAATTTCCACTGACTCGCAATTTTAAGTAAAGGCGGTAAAGTAAATTTCAAGTAAAGGCAACCTGCCGTGTAGTAGACATAATGCAAAACCCTCCATCCTGAAAACTTTCCCAAAGTCCTATGAAAACTTGAAGTTACAGCTTTACCTCTGAAACTGCAGACTCCTTCCAAAAATGTTAACTAAACATATCCTGCAGAAAACGTCACCATATCGAATATACAAATATACTTTTGAAATAATTCGCTTTACGTTTGTGGCATTTCCACCTTACACGTATGTCCTGGTGTCAATTGTTGCAACCGAAGCGTTAGAATAAGTGCTTTGCATTTTAAACCACATCTTCTGACCAATCAGAATCCACAACACTGTTTTTAATGGTAAGGGAAGAAGAAAAGATTTAAGATTGTACTGCATCAGTACTATCATGGCTGCAGCGACTTGACAAACTTGTAAAGTGACTTCACAAGTTATTTACAAGATTTCACCATCGAAAATTTGAATAAATTGAAATTCATGCCTTGAACTCACACAGTGAATTTATAAATAAAAGAACACAATTGAATTCGTTGGAGAAAGAACAGCTTGTGTCGCCCAGGGTGGGACACTCTGTCTCTGATTCACACCTTAATACAATCCAATTTTCTATTCCGTCTATGCACTGGTTATTTATCACACACTCCAAAACACAGTGTGCAGTTTCTAGATGTCACGAACTGATAATGAGAGAAAAGAACAACAAGCCTCTGTGTCTTTAAGAATCGGAGAGAAAGAAACAGGGAGAGCAAGAAAACGAGGAACTTAATAGGAACAGTGATCTGCATGCGTGCCACATGCATACTCTCTCTTGCGCTCTCTCTCTCTCTCTCCGTCCCACTCTTCCTCACTCTCTACACTTCTCCTTCCCTCCTCGGAGCTGTACTCATGTGGATGTAGAGCTACAGTTGGGGAAAACACACTGGCTCCTGAGACACTTTTCACTTTCCCCACCAGGCCTCTTTTTTCCCAACTCTGCTCATCTCAGCAGCTATACAGGAGTCACATTTCATCCGTATGGAGTTGGATGCAGGTCTTGAGCCTGAGGGTCAATCTGGTAAGTGCTTGAAGGAAGAACAAGAGGAAAAGTGGATGTGGATGCATTTGTTCCTCAGCTCCTGTGCCGGTGGTCTAGAGATGGCCAGATGCCAGGAAAGTGTTGATGGCTTTAGTGTGATTCTGAATGTCGCCCAAAGTGATGCCTGATCTCAAGGGGAAACTGTTTGTGTGTGTATGTGTCAATCTCTGATTCCTCGACATGAATCTTATTGAGAGTATTCATAATCCATAGTTGGCTGGAATGTTAGACACTTTGGGCGAGATGATCAGATGTATAGATGTTCAGCGTGTTGTGTATTTCTTTCCCCAGTCCTTGTGGTTTAGTTTGTAGGTCAGCAAGTGGTATGTGTGTGAGCTAGAGTGCGAGACATTTCACACCCCCCCCCCCCCTCTAAAAACTCCTTCTCTCGTCATTTGGCTCGTCTGTCTATTTTGTAATAAGTATGTTTAACTCCTTAAAGTGTCGAGTTGTAACTGAGTAACCAATTCTGAATCATATTATTCAGTACCTGCAGTAAATAAAACCTAGAAAATAGTATGTAGTTACAAGAGTGAGGATCTTTAAGAGTTTAAGGAGTCAAAGATCCTTATCTTGGTGAGCATTCCCAATCCCCCTCAAAACCCCTACCCACTCTCTCTTCCATTTACTCTGCATAGAGTGTTGCCAAGATCTGTCGTGAAGGTTGTCTAACCTTCACAAAGAATGCAGCTTATCGAATGAGTCAATGTCGAAAATATTTTCAGGGAGGATAGAAACACCTTTTTTCTCCGTCTCCTCCACACAACATTGGGCTTAATGCAGAGTTCAGGCAAAGACGAAAAGTTCAGGCAAATGCACTACACTGTTGAGACTTCGAAACCACCATGCAGTCAGCAGTAACGTCCAACATCTGTGTTATGCACGCAGCAAACCTCAAAATATCCCAGAATAAACCCAAATAACACGCTGCAGTACTCTGAATTATATCCCTGCCCTGCTACACTTTGCTAAAAAGTGCATGTCACATGGACACGTAGGACTCCAATACACTAAACTCAAATGTTCAAATTGGATTTTAACCCTCATTAGGAATATGTCAATGGAAATCTCACTATTGGTTTCACTCTTATGTTAAGAAATGCAAAGTGGTAAATTGTTAAATGAGTTGCTATAGACTGTCAAAAAGGAAGGGGTCGCTACACCATGAAACTAATCCCAACATAATCTTGGAAAGTTTCTTCCAAATGTAATGACAGACGAACAATGTGGCTGGTTTCTATTTTACTCGTCGAAGAAGCTCTCGGTAAAATACGGTTCCAAAAGACTTATCCATCTTAAGCGAGTGTTAAAGAGGAAAGAATGACATTGAAACAGGGCTTTTGACATACATAGAATTGTTCATATAAATGATTCACTGATCATGTGAAGATATGCTGTCATCATATCATATGACATCATGCTAGATATGCTGTCACGTGTATGAATCATGGGTTGGAAGAATTGGAAAGCTCAAAAGCACTGATTCAGGAAAATGCATGCACCCAAGCTTATATGTCAGGACTGTAAAGAGATCAATAAAGTGTTTTGTCAAACTTGATTATATACAGGGTTTTTATGATATATGCAACATGTTAAAAGATATGTATTGCATGTACGGAAGTCCAGAAAGGCCATGCGTTATTTGTTTAATTTTTTCTTGTCATCTCAAGATTCAGATTTTTTTGTGATCGTGACTTATTTTTCTCATATGTTGAAATACATTACTGGGCGCATATACTATACATCAGAGAGTGTTTTAACAGAAAGTAGCTGGTATACTGGTAGAATTATGTCCTTACAGCCCCAAGGTTGTGGGTTCAGCATGAGCTGAGGTGACTATGCGGTGTATGACTATATTTTCCCCAAATTTCCTGTTCGGGATCAATAGTATCCATCTGTTTGTCCATCAGTGCGAGACCATTTTCAAATCCGTGTTAGTCACTGACTCAGAACACTGAATGGTGATCCTGAATTGGGGGGATGGGGGTCAGTTTCATTGCTAGTCAATGTGAGGGACTGGGATGTCTCCTAAAATGCCTCTCAGACACTCAAGCTCAGTATCGAACCCACGAACTGTCTTGAGAACAAATATTTTGTAATCTCGAGAAAAAAACTAATTATTTTGAGAAAACAAGTTTCGTTGAAATTTAAGAAATTATACATGGCCTTTCGGGAATTCCATATACATTTTTTAACAGAAAGACAGTATGTTAATCATACTATGTTAAACCATTTCACATACAGTAAAGATCTGGTTTCTTCATACACGTGGTACATCTTAATGGGCCAAATTTATTATCAGTCTCAGTGTTTGCTACCAATTAAATATCTCTGGTAACCAAAAATGTGTAACCCTGACATCTTTTATGTTATAATAATTACCAAATGAACTATAGTCTCCAAATTGAACAGTGTCTAACTAATCTGAAGGAGCCATATTCAGAAACAGCGACTTCATTTAAAAAGTGTTGTCAATATTTAAATAGGTCAAATATGATAAAATGTGGCCACAGCGTACTTAATCAAGGTTGTGATGCAAGCGATTTTATTATGCTTTTAATTCACTATCCCAATTTGTCAAATTAATAATGGCAATGTTTTTGTTAAATCAAGTAATATTCTTTTGTAAAGAAAACATGCCCATTGGTTTGAACGATAAGCTGACCAAGCACACTGCTCCATCTGCTACACTTGCAGCTCATTTTAAGTTAATTAATAATTTTTACCCATATAAAATGTAATTTAATTTAATGGGATGATACCATTAATAAATAGTGCCATATTTATGTATTTAATACTGCCTTCATTGCCTTCCATTGCTTGTGTATTTATGTCCAAAAATTACATTTCTATCATGACATATTTATATTGTGGTGACAGCAAAATATCAGACAGTGGTGTTGGATTTAATACTGATCCTAATACATTAAATTAATCTTAAATATTTAAGATCAAAATCACACATAACTGAGACAGGACTATGTATCAGGCAAACTCTCGTATGTAACTTTCTGAATATCACTTAAGTCTGTACTTACGTCTGAGGTCTGAATACCGGGGTATGCAATTTTAGTATTAACTCCTCATTATGCTTGCCTAAGTCGACTCTGAATACATGTCGAGTACAAAAACAGTTTCAGAATATATACAGTATATCTTTGTTTGCTTAACTTGCATATTCTTGAGCAGATTATTCAGGTCAGTTTAACTGGAGTGAAATGTTACAAGTAAGATTGCTTGGTCCTCAATATAATTTATATATCTTTATTTATTTATTTATTTATTTATTTATAATTACAGATTATGTCTTGCCCTTAGATTAAAATCCTAACGAAAATCTTATAAATAAATTGAACTGTACCATTTATTAGTTTGTCAGTGGACATTCCACAGGTTTTGTCTTTCTATTCATTTATCTTCATATTTGTTCATCCAAATTTATCTGAGTGAGTTGGGAAACACTGAACTTTAAATGTTTTTTTTCCCCCTTCTAATTAGCATCTCTCTTGATTACAAAACCTAGTCACTGGCTCAGAACATGCCAGCTGCAAAACATGTATGAGCTTGATACAAGTCTGCAACTCTTCATTTGGCCGAATGTGTGCTGATGGATTTTAATATAGAATTGATCACTTTTCCACGTTACTTTACTGTTATCTTTTGGATACCCAAGCTGAGGTGGCATATTTATTCTGGAACTTGAACATCTTTTGAAATCTTTAAAGGTCTTGTGGAAGATTCACCAACAGCAGCGCAGGGCCACTTGCTTTCATTTCGTAGAACTTTAACATGGGTATTTTCAAAATTTATTTCAAAATGGCGTGTTTTTCTTCAAAGGACCAGTATGGATCCAAGTTTTAATCTCAGCCAAATAGAAGACAGATGTTGTAGTGGCAATGTTTTGGTAGTTTATGAATTTCCTTTCATTTTCATGCCAGTGTATGCTGTGTGCAGTTGAAGTTTAAATGCTGGTTCTGTACATATGCATGCATAACTAATGAAGATGTTCAGTCAGACAAATCCCACACTCCAGGAATGTTAATTTTTTTTTTTCATTTGAACTCCATCATGCAACTCCCATACGCTCCAAAACGTTTGAGCAATATTTACCGGCTCTATATAACACCAACTACATTCAACAGACTTGTTTATATAATTTTACTACAGCATTATAGGTTGGGCATGCCTTTTATATTGCGGCAAACAAACGAACAAAACGGTAGCTCATGAACGGCTTAGACCAGTTAATATCTCTCTCAAAACATACAACATTGCAAGAAATTAAAATTCAGCTTCTCATAGCTGATAATCAAATGCTGGGGTTGCCAAAGTAGATTAAACTGTAGCTTGTACAGAAGCTCTTGGTGTGGAATGACTGAGGGCTTGATGTAACACTCGAAGTGACATGTAAGTGTGTGAATTCAGGGGGAAGTCTGGACTTGCCGGTGGGTCCTGGGATTTTAAGGTGTTAAAAAAGCAATTTTGCTGATAAATCTAAAAAGAAAGCCTCGATCAATAGGACGTGATAATCCTGTACTGTTCCAGGGTTTCCTTGTTGCTTTCTCCTATGTACCATTTTCAGGTATAAGAAGCTCACTCTTCCTGTGCGAGGATGCTGTGCTTGTTCCACTTTAAATAGGAATGTAGCACTCCTGCTGATTTGAGATTCGCTATATCCTACAGGAAAGGGCACTGGCCTGCTCCAGGCAGGCTCACTCTAGACCTCCCATGGGCCATGTGCTTTGTGTATACAGCCACAGATGCTGACCTTCTTCAAGCCTGAACCTGGGTTTGTTCCAAAACACACCCTCATCCACTTCCTGTCGTGACTCAAAAGTGCGTAAGCCACATGTCAGTATGTCACATGAATGCGCAGTTGCAGCACCAGGGAATAGACATATAACAGGAATGCTAAAATAGGTATGCACTTTGTACATGTCATTTCCTTTTTGGGCAATTTGGGCTGTCTATTTCCTGTTTTCAATGTAAAATATGTCTTAATGGCTTGCTAAATAGTTGGATAGCTACCATACCTATTAGCTACCTTGATAAACCATATGATGAACCATATTTCAGACCTTGAAATGATCATATATATATATATATATATATATATATATATATATATATATATATATATATATATATATATATATATATATATAATATACAGCACTCCCATGCCTGTTGTTCTGAGATTGCAAGTTCGAATCCAGGTGATGCAGGCCCACAGCCATCCATGGTGGGTAGTCCAATGGAGCAAAATTGCCAATGTGTGGGAGGGATGACATACCCTTGCATCTCTGTCAATCATAGCAATACTAGCCAATCATGGATGCGTATGAGTTCTGCAGTGACAGTTCAAAAAGATGTGGCTGGATGGCTTCGTGTGTCTTAGAGGAAGCACGTGTTAGCCTTCACCCTCTTCAGTTGGTAGCTGTGGCATGATAGTGGAGACCTGGCTGGTGGGTGGGAATTGGACAAGACCAACTTTCAGTAGGGAGAAAATGGGGAAACTCATATGCAAGACCAAGTCAATTTGCAACTCAATTTAAAAGAAAGTTTAGCATGCTTGCCTATCTGTTGCGGCCTATGACATACAGTACACTCTTACTAAATTCTTGGGATAATTCTTGGGTGTAATTCTTGGGATAGTTAACAGATGTAGTTGTCTAATGTGCTTCTACTTGGAACCTTCTGAGTTACGGGAAAAAAAAATAATTTGTTGTTGGGTTTTGCATTGACTCTATTATTCTATGCTCAACAAAGCAACAAGTGATCATTCACTCACAATTTGTCACCTTCTAATGTGAACATAGGATTAGGGTTTAATTTAAAACAGAAGATCCATTTAAGGGGTTAGATTTTTTTTTTTTCATTCCATTAAGTTTTGTTTTCAGTAAAATGTACAGGCAGTGGGTTTCCTTCAGAACTAATGGAGGCCATATTCAAATATGCTTGCACAATCATTTCTGTTCATCAATGGACTAAGTGTCCTGGTCGATCACTTCAACATAGTACCTTAGACTCCTTTGAAACTGTCTTTGCAGTCCAGAACATAGGGTAGTAGTATTACCTAGTTCCAAGGTCCCTGACTAACTTGTGTGATAGTCTATATGAGAGTACATACAATACTTTATTTTACTCCAGATTCCATTTTGATCTGGCTGTTGGTTGGCACACGAAACAATATAGATAAGAAGTTCCACTGATACAGTTCCTTTCATAAGTATTCATCCCCTTGAACTTTTCCACATTTTGTAGAGTTATAACCGGCAACTGAAACAGACTTTATTTGGGATTATGCCACGAATCTACACATAATATCCCATAATATTGCACTCAATGCTGTTTGTGAAATTACTTCCAAAATATTCAATGTAAAGGTCGTGTTTGCATAAGTATTGCTAGGAAACCCCCCCTTTCATAAGTTCTGGTACTACCAGTTGCCATCAGAAGTCATATAATTAGTTGAATGGAGTCCACCTGCATGCAAATAAAGTGTCATGTGATCGGAATATAAATACACCTGTTCCTGAACAGCACCAGAGTATGTTAAAGAACCTAAACAAACAGCATCATGAAAACCAAGCAGCTAAAACCAGTCCAGGAGAGAGACTAAACTTTAAACATCCAGCTGAGTACCAATAAATCCATTATTAAAAATGGAAAGAATATAGCACAACTGCAGCTCTGCACTCTAGAAGAGTCATACCACCAAAAATCAGTGATCAGGTAAGGAGGGCAACCATTTTTCCCTACTTCAATACTACAGGCTATTGTAGATTGAGAAATATTGTGTTATGTTCATTAAGGCTGTAGCACTACAAAATGTGGAAAAGTTCAGTGGGATGAATACTTATACAAGGCGTTGTAGCTATAATGTACATGCTCTGTCTATGATATTACCTCAATCATATTTCAGACATGAGGTGGTATGAGTTGGAAAAAGAAAATCTTCAATAAATGACTCATACTTTCCTCTTTCCATCACTCTGGTGCAGATTAATCTTTGTCTCATCTGGCCTATTCCAGAACTCTACAGGCTTTTATTAGCATTCTACTTGTTGTAACCTGATCTTTCAATTCTTTACCAATGCTTTGTATTTTGTCGTAATCCTTCCAAGATTCTGCTTTTTTATCCTTCCTTTATAGTAGTGTTTAATAGATTTAATGCCTAGTTTCTGGATACAGTTCCTGATCTGTTCTTCAGTTTGAAAAGAAGAATCTATTCATGATCCAATGTATTCCTCAGCCATCTGCTAATGTGGTCTGGCGTGGGGTTTGTTATGAGGCTGACATTGAGGCTTTGGTGCTCATGTTGGGAACCAACCACATCAGAATACTTTTCCTGACCTAATGATGCCTTGACATACAGTACCTCTGGCCAAGAAACTGGGTCACCAATTTCCCAATTACTTTGCTCATTCAAAATGGGTGTAGTCATTTAGTGTCCAGTTGTGTCACCTCCTCATGTGCACACTCTGGTCAAACAGGTCAAACAGATCAAACTTCCAAAATTCATGTCTTGGATCAAAATTCCGTCATGGCTGTTGACGGAATTGCTGTCGTAAAATGCAACGTAATTGCTGTGATGCTGCACGCCACCCCTTTGTTGATTATTTTCCTATAACAGCACACCCCATCATTTTTCACTCTTTACTTAACTAAGAAGTCCATCCATTCATTTTCCATACCGCTTATCCCACACAGTGTCACAGGGAGCCTGGAGCCTTCAGATTTGGTGCGAGGTAAACGTACTAACCACTAAGCCACTTAATGAAGCTGTCAGTGTTAGCAATTGTAGTATAACATTCAACATTCTGACGGTACCTCGAATAGTGAAGGCTACAGCAGAGGGAAGAGCTTTCTCTTATAGGGCCCCACAGTTATGGAACAGTCTTCCTATTAGTGTTCGGGACTCAGACACAGTCTCAGTGTTTAAGTCTAGGCTTAAAACGTATTTGTTTACTCAAGCCTACCCTGACTAGATTCTGTTCTACTACTTCGCAGTCATAATTATCTTTCTTCTCCCTCTCTCCTTTTGCCGAGCCCCACACGAATTTATGGAGATACTAGAGATCCAGATCCTTTCTGCCTCTGGATGGAGCTCAAATCTTCTTTAATTCCAGACTGCTGGGACTACGGCTGCTCCTAACGCCATACAGACTTCATATAAATCCATAATGAACTTTTTCACACTAACTGTTGTTACCCAGATGAGGACGGGTTCCCTTCTGAGTCGGGTTCCTCTCAAGGTTTCTTCGTCTTAAAACATAGGGAGTTTTTCCTTGCCACCGTCGCCACTCAGTGGCTTGCTCAGTTGGGATAAATTCGCACCTTTAATATCTGTATACCGTGTTGATATTTCTGTAAAGCTGCTTTGAGACAATGTCTATTGTAAAAAGCGCTATACAAATAAAATTGAATTGAATTGAATTGAACATTCAGTTTAATAAATTGGATTTATAAGGGTCTATTTGAAATTCATTTCTATGATTTTAAGATACTCAGGCATACTTCTAAGCCACATTTTACTTCAAAAGTAGAATTTAAATAGCACATTCATAACATTTTTGCCAAAAGTCAGATTGCTCCAAGGCGTCCAATTATAATCAGACAACTTTATCCAGCTTGTCCTTTTATTCAGTTATAACATTTTCTAGATGGGATTTCAATTTAGTATATGACATCTCAATAATTTAATAAAAGGTATTCAGATACGGTCCATCCATCCGTTCATCTTCTACCGCTTACTCCTTCTTCAGGGTCGCGGGTTCAGATATGGTATCACTCAAATTCATTTATGAGGATTTCTCAAACAGTCAACATTTCAGTAGATATTGAACAAGGTCTCGCCTAACGGCTAACAATTCATGGAA